>NW_016161001.1:51345-56594 GCF_001687245.7 Rhagoletis zephyria | reverse complement strand
CTTCTGTCCCGAAGTTGCTTACGCACAACTCTTTCGTCATTGTCGCTTTCGCTAGAGCTTAAATAAGATAAAATNACATTATGGTTGAGAAATAAACACTTTTCAGTAGTAGTTTTACATGCACTTTTTAGAGTGTATGTATCAATTACTCTACGTTGTTGGATAATGCCAATGGATTGCTTCTGTCCCGAAGTTGCTTACGCACAACTCTTTCGTCATTGTCGCTTTCGCTAGAGCTTAAATAAGATAAAATGCTCGGATCCATTTTAGTTTTGCCGCTTTTCTTTATTTACTTTTCACTTATTTTGACACTTCAATGTCTATTGTGACTTAAAAAAGGAAGAATAAGAGAAAAATAATCGATAACCAAATAAACAATAACGATTCGTTCGCCATCGAGTGTTATTATCCAATATTGTTCATTCGATTAAACGATCACGTAATTTGTGTTCGTACGATTGCCGACTCGTTCACGTCTGTCACGTTTCGACCCCAGGTTTCACACCTCAGTTGGTATGTTGAGTTGATAAAGGGTTTATGGCTACTTTCACTTCCTTTACTTACTCATTCACACATGTACACCAACACACCTACTCATGGCAAAGGCTGCTGTTACAGTCTATGTACCGATGTAGCTATGTTGATCTCTTTAAGTTGTTTAGGCAAACAAGAAATTGTTTTTCTGAGGTAGGGAGAGAGTTGTCAGTACTGACCGAAAAATTTAAACATTATGAAAATGTGTTTAAGTCTTATAAATGCTTAGATTCCGTACAACCTATTAAGGATATTCGTGTGTCAAAACGCAAGCGCCTTCAGAGTCCGCCTAATGAAAAGACAATCGTTCCGCGCCAGAAAAATCTTCCGAATGACTTAATTAACTCTCTTTTCCATGTCCACAGACATCGGACTCATCATCCTGAAAAGAACGTATAACAAAGTCTGCTTCTGCTTCTAAAAATAACAAGCCTGAAGTATCTTTCCCATCCCCCGTTGAAGTTGTGGCACCGTCATGTAATCGTCCAACGCTTACTCTACGTGCAATTAGTAACTCAATTACTCAACCTAGGAGACTGGTTGTGGTTCCCCCAAAGAAGTCTCTATTTGTCGCTAGATTTTCGAGGGATACTTTCGAAGACGGTATAAAGTTTTACATCTCGTCCAAAGTTAAAACTGTCAACTTAAGTATCAGAAAATTTAATTTTAACAGCCGTATTCTAACAAAGTCACAAACTTTAGCTCATCACTGCTGTGATTTCTACTGCGCCTCAAAGCTTGCCGCGCAAAAAATATGCCGCTACAATACAAATTTTTAAATTTTTGTGTATTTTTCTAGCAGTCAAAATCGAATTTTTTGTGACACATTTCTCGGCGCACTAGAAATCACAACAGGGATGAGCTAAGTTTTGTGACTCTGTGAGAATAGAGAGGTAAATATGAACGAAATATTTCTTCGCATAAAATTGACGTAAATTTAGAAAATTTTGGCATGCTGCTTAGTAGTTCTTTTTGGCCTTCCGGAGCTTTCCTTTGTGAATTCGAGTATAGGCATAACAAAAATAGTAATTTAGCAAATATTCCACGTCAGAATATTGAATCAAAAAACTGATTACTAAATCTGCTTTAAGTATTTATTATCAAAACTTAAGAGGCTTAAATACCAAATTAACGAACTTATATCTTAACGGCCTTGAATGCAATTATAATATAACTTCTTTCACTGAAAAATGGCTCAAACCTCACATTTTTAATTCAGAGATTCTTTAAAATAGTTGTCATATCTATAGAAAAGATCGGGAGGACAGAATCGGCGGAGGCGTACTCTTTGCCGTAGACTCTTCAATACCATCTGAAGAAGTTACACTTCCACACATTGAATCTGCAGAATTCAAATGCATTCGTATACAGATTGGAAGGGCGTTTACTTACTTAGCTCTATGCTATGTATATTGCTCCCGGATCTGACTCATCAGTGTATTCACAACAGGTATGTTTACTGAAATCAATTAATTCAATGATTAATCCCTCTGATTCAATGATTGTGTTGGGTGACTTTAATTTACCAAATGTATCATGGAACATCATTGACAATAATATCGTACCTTTCTCGTCTAGTGCGTGCAACTACATATTTTTAGAGGAGATGGCTGAACTCTGCCTAAATCAAGTTAATGTACTTCGCAATATGTTTGGAAAAGTATTAGTTCTTGTTTATGTTGATGATGCATCTAAGTCCGCTGTAAATAAATGTGACCCATTAGTTTTCCCCGAAGATGTCTACCACCCTGCTATTGAGATATCTTACGAAATTATAAACGATGGTAAAAATTGCGGCATCCAAACATACCAACCAAATATTCGCTTTGATTTTTCGGAAGCCAACTTTAAGAAACTGATTAAAGAATTGTCTAAATTGTCGTGGCCTATATACAAGGAAAAAGTTGAGCATAGCGTTGCAAATTTTAATTTTTCTGTAGATAAATTATTTGAAAAGTATGTGCCTAAACGCATGTGTGTTCCTGAAGAACAAACACAGTTATGGTTCTCTAAAGAACTGAGAAATTTGAAAAACAGAAAGGGTTATGGTGCAGTTCATGGTCCCCACCGAAAAATGGTGTAAAATCAAAGGGGTATCAAACGACGCGTATTACCGCCATCATTAAATTATTCGTAAAAACCGTTCAATTTTAGTTCACTTTGTCAGTAAAAAAATTCACGTTATTAAATGCATTTCATGAACACATATTGGTATCTAGATGTTCACTATAGTTTACTTTAACTGAATTTGTAACAGAAAATCGTGAAACTTATTGATTTAATATAACTAGTGTTCGCCCAGCAGTTGAAATTCAACCGCTAAAATTAAGGATAGTTTATGTGAGTTGAGTTGAGCTGAAATAAAATTTGTTGGAATGGGTTAAGTGGAGGGGAGTTTAGCTTAGTACTTAGCATAACATAACATAGAATAGCATTAGATTCAATAACATTTTGTTTCCCATTTTTTCCCCTTGTGTAATAGATTGGCGCTTACACATATGTTTGGCCGAGCTTCTCCTCCGATTTGCGGCGTGCGCCTTAATGTTGTCACACAAAGGGAAGGGACTTACAGTTTTATGCTGTTTTTCATGGCAGAAATACACTCGGAGGTTTGCCATTGCCTGTCGAGGGGCGACCGCTGTTAAGGATAAACCTTCTCTTCTAAATTTGTTTGTAATGTTGCTTTGGCCAGGGCTTGAACCCAGGCCCTGCGCAGTGGCAGCGCGCACTGCTTACCACTACACCAGAGCGGCCGTTCTTTTACGATCCCATTAGTGGGATTTTCGGTTCAGACTAAATAAATATTCTGAAAAAGGAGATTGCGATTTTTTTTTATACATATTTTTAATTTGAAACGTAGTTGCGAACTTGTTTATTATAAACAACAACTTATACATTAAAATAATAATGAACAAACAATTATTGGTAGATTAAATTAATAGTATTGTTCGCTGAAACTAAACTACACACCAAAAAATCATTCATGTGGCAAACTATCGTAAAAATTATGATGGTCTTTAGGCAAAGTTGCTTTTAAATACTGCAAATCTTCGTTCTTTCTTGCTGTAATTCGGCGTCTGCATTGGTGAAGTTGCTGCAAATTGGACCACTGTAACGGGACTATACTTCTGTCTAATCTTTGAGGAAGAGTTTTCCATGGATCTGAAAACCTAAGTTTAAAAAATATTTCTCCGGTTGGTGTGTATCTGATACCACGAACATGTGTTACTTGGCATCGCCTTTACAACGTCCAGGACGAATATTTTTACATAACTATACGATATTAAATGTTTTAAAAAAGGTGTGATCTAAATAAAGAACATCGTATGGTCTAGGTTTTGACGAGCAGCTTTACATACTTATAATATCATTATTATTATTATCAATTTGGTAATTATTACGTGCCGATCGAGTAACATTTACCAAAGTTATATCGAAAAACTTAAGTGGATCTCCAGTTTTTTTCTAAAAAAAATTCTCTTCATTTTTATAAAGAACCTTTTAATGAAAGAACCGGATTACAGAAAAGTATGCCAGAGAGTGACTTCTTTCGTTCAAGCTGGATGCAAAGCAATATCGTCCAATTGGAGAGTCCTCGAAAGGATTTTCTAGGATATGTTAAAGACTATTGCATTTACCTATCTACAGTTACTTTTTCTCATAATGGAATTAACTAAAATATTTATTTAAACACTTGTTGCACGTCCCCTACTTTCATACAACGCCTTATTGTATTATGTTAATGTATGCAAATACTTATATTTATGCTTGCAACTACTATTAACTTATCAAACGATTCCTAATCTTTGACAATACATGTTTGACTTCATTCACCACGATCTTGAAAACTGACCAAATCGGCGTGACCAAGTCCATGGTAATTTTAATATTATATAAACATCCGAAAGCATTAAAACGTTTGAAATAAATCTCGTCTCACTTTTTTGTATTTTTCACTTGGTTGCTGAAGTAATGAAGAATTGAAAATTCATAAGGGAAAATTATAGTTTTCTTATTTTTTATTTTAATATCTTAAAAATTTTTAGACTTATTGAAAAATGATAAATGAACGTTAGGTACTAAATTTAATAACCCTTAATTTGATATATCGCCCTGTTTATAACAATGAACGCATTCCAAAGATAATACAAGCCAAAATTTCATTCTCAAAATTCATACACTTTGATTCAATTGCGCGGGCTAAAGATACATTTTAAATTAATCTTTCTTGGCCAATAACAATTGGCTTAGACCTAAGACATCATAATATTACTATTACAATACGGTCAAATGCCTTTTATTTTCCCCCATACAAAATCGACCCAGCCTAATATACATACAAAACCCTCAATACAAATCGAATTCGATAGCGTAAAAAAAATATTCATATTTTTTTGGACTTATCAAATTTTCTGTGACTACTTTGGACTTAGCAAATTTGCACATCACGGAATAAAACGGGTAGAAATAAAACAAGTAGTTAGATCCTTTCAGAAACGGTGCATTTTCAATTTTCCTTGCTTCCTGCATCAAAAATTAATTGTTCATGAAAAGTGGACTTAGCAACATTTCACTCTAAGCTAGCGATATATCATTAGAAAGGTATTTTGATGCTGATGTGCAGGCAATTTTTAAAATTTCAAATTAGTTTAAAATAGAGCGAAAAAATCAATTCAAAAGTCACACCAATACCAATGCCATACATGTACATGGTT
>NW_016161001.1:46340-51320 GCF_001687245.7 Rhagoletis zephyria | reverse complement strand
TGCATCAAATGTTAATGCTGTTTTGGATAGACTTTTTTATGCTGATTACGAATCCGTAAGTGTAAAGTCTCCATTGTCAAAAAATCGCGTTTTTTTCAATATTTTAGAAGCCAAAGCAAAGAAACTAAAGGTGATATTAGGCTTAAATTAACGCTAGAAGTCTCGACTACTATCCCTGAAAATACCATCCCTGCACCTTGAATTGATGGTCACTTATAGTAATCAGCATAAAAAAGTCTATCAAAAAGCTTTAACATTTGATGCAACAAAATCACTGTTCCCTTTTGTTATTATTATTATTCAAAGCACCTAAACCATTTGTTCTAACAAATTGTTTCTTAAAATTTACCTACGAGAGGGATTTTTCGTTTTGTACATATTGGAAAAATTCATCGAAAATTTGCTAAGTCCAACAAACAAATTTTAAGAAAAAATTAGAAAAATTGCTAAGTCACAAAATTATCTACAAAATTTGTAAAAAAGCAGACTTTTTTATTATTTTTTTTTAGTAAAGGGTAAATGAAAAACGCGAAACATTGCATTCAAAGTTTTGGAAAATACTTAAAGAAAAATACTTAGGAACGTTTTTTGTGTCTCCTGTACAATTGAAAAAAATGGACTTAGCAACTTTGCACTCTAAGCTAGCGATATAATTGTTTATACCTTAGAAGTACAGTTTAGCCGTAAAAGGGGTGTAAAGGAAACATGATTGCCTATTTATATAATTGATATTAATGCGAGAACAATGTACGTAAAACCGGCGTCGCATTTATTCTGTTAGTTGCAGCTAGGTGTAATAAAAACATGGAGGTGGTTGCTGTTGCCAATATGTCTGCCTTATCATGAGTTTCATTTTCCCCGAACCGTTTCATTTTACACTTTTGGTTTCCATGCATTTACGATGGGCGGATGACAAATTTGTGGGTGAATTTTTTTTGGGCGAAACTCAGGAATAAGTAGGCAGATTACTTTACGAGAAGGTTTTAATTAGTAATGCCAATAACAATAAATGAGAAAGACTTTAATTTTAGTAATTATTTTAATAATTTGTATACAAACAAAATCTTTCTAATAAAAAACTCATTTACGCAGAAAGAAGTTCTGCCTTTCTTCTTCGGTAACACAAACGAGAATTCTGCGTAGTAAGGGTTATGATCCCCAAGCGCGACCGAAGGCCGCCTACGCAGAAAGCAGTTTTGCCACTCTTCTCTGGCAACACAGAAAGGAGAATTCTGCGTAGTAAGGGTTATGATCCCTAAGCTCGGCCGAAGGCTGCCTACGCAGAAAGAAGTTCTCCCACTCCTCTCCGGCAACACAGAAAGGAGAATTCTGCATAGTAAGGTTTATGATGCCTAAGCGCGGCCGAAGGCCGCCTACGCAGAAAGAAGATCTGCCACTCTTCTCCGGCAACACAGAAAGGAGAATTCTGCATAGTAAGGTTTATGATGCCTAAGCGCGGCCGAAGGCCGCCTACGCAGAAAGAAGATCTGCCACTCTTCTCCGGCAACACAGAAAGAAGAATTCTGCGTAGTAAGGGTTATGATCCCTAAGCGCGGCAGAAGGCCGCCTACGCAAAAAGAAGATCTGCGACTCTTCTCCGGCAACACGGAAAGCAGACTTTAATTTTAGTAATTATTTGAATAATTTGTATATAAACAAAATCTTTCTTATAGAAAACTCATTTACGCAGAAAGAAGTTCCGCCCTTCTTCTTCGGTAACACAAACGAGAATTCTGCGTATTAAGGGATATGATCCCTAAGCGCGGCCGAAGGCCGCCTGCGCAGAAAGCAGTTTTGCCACTCTTCTCTGGCAACACGGAAAGGAGAATTCTGGGTAGTAAGGGTCATGATCCCTAAGCGCGGCCGAAGGCCGCCTACGCAGAAACCAATTTTGCCGCTCTTCTCTGCCAACACGGAAAGGAGAATTGTGGGTAGTAGCGGCCGCTTACGCAGAAAGAAGATCTGCCATTCTTCTCTGGCAACACAGAAAGGAGAATTCTGCGTAGTAAGCGTTATGATCCCTAAGCGCGGCCGAAGGCCGCCTACACAGAAAGAAGATCTACCACTTTTCTGCGGCAACACGGAAAGCACACTTTAATTTTAGTAATTATTTGAATAATTTGTATATAAACAAAATCTTTCTAATAGAAAACTCATTTACGCAGAAAGAAGTTCTGCCCTTCTTCTTCGGCAACACAAACGAGAATTCTGCGTAGTAAGGGTTATGATCCCTAAACTCGGCCAAAGGTTGCCTACGCTGAAAAAAATTCTGTCAGTTCTTTAATTGTAAAAAACTTAAAGTCTTTCACATTTATTTATATTGGCATCATTAACTAAAACCTTCTGTCAGTTCTTTAATTGTAAAAAACTTAAAGTCCTTCACATTTATTTTTATTGGCATCATTATCTAAAACCTTATCCTGAGTTTAGCTCGAAATAATTTCACCCGAAAATTTGTATTCCGCCCATAATAAATACATGGAAACGTGAAAAGTGAACCGGTTCGGGAAAATGAAACTTATGATAACGCCTCTTCTCTAAAAGTAATATATTGGCAACACCAAGCACCTCCATGTTTTTATTAGACCTAACTGCAACTAGCAGAATAAATGCGACGCCAGTTATTTGTACATTGCCTTCGCATTAATATTTAATTCAATCAATAAGTTTCGGGGTTTTTGTTTTACAATTTCAGTTAAAGTAAACTATAGTGAACATCTAGATACCAGTATGTGTTCAATTAATGCATTTATTAACATGAATTTAGTACTGACAAAGTTGGGCTGAATGAAACGTTTTTTTGCAAATAACTTTTGGACGGTTTAAAAAATCAGTTTCCTCCTTCGGATTCTTAATACAATAATACGCGTCGTTGGATACCCCTTTCGATTATTTTGCATACATTTTCGGTGGGGACCATGAAGTGCACAATTACCACAGAAAGTCACGTTATTTTAGATTACTTAAAAAAGCGGTGTACACTCACACTATGTAAAATACTCACTATTGCGTCACAAGTTCTTTGAATTAAACAAAAAGTGTTATAAAGCTAACTTGTGTAAAATCAAACGAGGTATACTATATAACCCCAAATCATTTTATGATTTTGTAAACTCCAAGCGAAATGTACGTTGGTTTCCTTCCTCCATAAAGTATCAAAATACCGTCTTAGTGTATGCATATTAAACCAAACTTATATATTCCTATTTTATTCGACATGCTGAATGCGGATCGGAGGTCCGTTAGCCTCCATCACGTCAGGTTCGTGGTCATTTGAAGGTCAAGCAGGGAAAAATTCATTGAATAAACCTGAAAATTTAATAAAATTCATCGGAATTTGACCTTGGGATAACCTTGGCAAGACCTCTAGATGACCTTGAGAAATCAAGGGACTCGGTTTCAGCGACAACAAAAACAAAAATTGTCAATGTAATTGTGGCATATTAACATTTTATTTTTATTGGGCTTTGTACCACGATTGATTGCTCAATAAAAATATTAAAAACAAAAAATTTTTTTTTATTTTTTTTTAATACATTTTTTTCCTATTTGATCTTCAAATGACCTCGGAGCTGGTATTATGGAGGTTAACGGACCTCGGGTTCGGGTTCAGCGAATCTAAAACCTTATATATATGAATTTTCAGGTTTATTCAATGAATTTTTCCCTACTTGACCTTCAACTGACCACGAACCTGACGTGATGGAGACTAACGGACTTCGCATTCGCATTCAGCGTGTCGAATAACATAGGGATAGGATATATAGGTTTGGTTTAATATGCATAAACTTTTTTTGTAAACCTGTGCAATCAAACAGTTACATGTTCGCTCAGTTTTTGAAGTGAAACTTCTTTAGCGGCGGTTGGTTGGGTGGGAGTAAATTGGCAAATTCAGTGGAAATTGCACACGGAAATGGTGCAACGGAAATGATGCAACGGAAATGGAGCAATGGAAATGGTTGGGGCTGAAAGAAGTACGTCTTGTGTGTATGCAAAGGAAATGATGCAACGGAAATGGTGCAACGGAAATGGTTGGGCTGAAACAAGTAGTTCTTGTGTGTATGCATATGGTATGAATTTAACCAAAACTTGCTAATAAAATGTTAGAGGATAACACTTAGAAATAACAATACAAGAATGAAAGTAAAGGTGAGTACGTACATAGATAAAGATAAATTATAAAGGCAAAGGAAAAATTAAAAACAAAAACAAAAACAAAGATGTGTAAAGATGAAGGTAAAAATGAGGACCAAGGTAAATTTAAACACTTTACTTATATATATAAGGGCAAAGGTGAAGAGGAATATGTTGACGAAGCAAATGATAAACATAAAAGTAACAAGTAAGAAAGTCTAAGTTCGGGCGGAGCCGAACATTAAATACCCGGCGCAAATATTAAATAAATGTTTTTTCACCTTTCCGAAACCTACCGCTACATGGTAAGCCGGGTGTATCTATTTTGAGTAAATTAGCATCCTTAAATGTCGAAATATTGATGTTTCAAGCATTTCTGAAATTTATCGTAATATGAAAAGCAGCCGTAATTTTAGTCCGATTTCAATAATTTTCAACGTTTTGCTTTTATGTGGCAAGCGCAATAAAAATACCGAGTTTGGTACAAATTGGTTGAACGGTTACCGATATATATATATGTGCCACGCCCATTTTCCAAAATTTTATCATAACCATATTTCTTGGTAAAAGATTGTTGCAAGCATCAATTTCGAATAAATTAGCTTTAATATTTACTGATTTATCGAAGATTTCGTATTTCTCCAAATTACCGTTATATAGGATGTGGGCGTGGTTATTGTCCGATTTTTTACATTTTCGGCCATTTGGTGTCCTGTACCAAGGCAAATAACAGTGCCAAGTTTGGAAGAAATCGGTGCAGCGGTTGCCAAGATATACACATGTAACCATAAGTGGGCGTAGCTACGCCCATTTTTGAAAAATTTGTAATATTCTTATTTTTCGTCT
>NW_016161001.1:29396-44681 GCF_001687245.7 Rhagoletis zephyria | reverse complement strand
TTGTTGGCCTTGGTACAGCATACTAAATGGCCGAAAATTTAAAAAGCGGACAATAACCATGCCCACATCCCATAAAACGGTTATTTAGAGAAATACAAAATCTTCGATAAATCAGTAAATATTAAAGCTAATTTATTCAAAATTGATGGTTGCAACAATTCTTTACCAAGAAATACGTTTATGATAAAATTTTGGAAAATGGGCGTGCACGCCCACTTATGATCACATATATGTATATCGGTAACCGTTCTACCAATTTGTACCAAACTCGGAGGTTATTGTGCTTGCCACATAAAAGCAAAACGTTGAAAATTATTGAAATCGGACTAAAATTACTAAATAATTTATTAAAATTTATAAAACTCGGTACGGGAATTGTTTGTGGTTTGGAAAATTTTTGAAATCAGATAATAACCATGTCACTCGCTTAAAGATAAGACAAATATTTTATGTAGTACAATTGCATTGCACATCTCACTTGTGTGAAAATGTGTATAGTTAGTTGCGTAATTGATTTATATATCTGACAGAAAATTGTTTCAAAATATGTACATATGTACATACATACACCTCATTCTAACACTCTAGGAAGTATCAACTGCAAAAACAAATTTTTCAAAAGGTCAAAAAATTCAGTCGGCTACCCTGATGGGTATGCAAATTTCTAAATCAGCCGAGTGGCTAAAATTGTGTTTGAATATGTACATGGCACATGCATACACATGTATGTATATACTATTTAATTGATAATATCTATGTATGTATGCCAAATAAATAGTTTTACGCCTTCTCAAACGATCGTTGGTTTTCCCAACCAAGCACCGTTTTTATACCCGAGCGCACTTGTGCACAAGGGTATATTAATTTTGTTCNTAATTTACTCAAAATTGATACACCTCGGCTTACCATCAAGCGGAAGGTTTCGGAAGGGTGAAAAAACATATATTTAATACTTGCGCCGGGTATTTAATGTTCGGCTCCGCCCGAACTTAGACTTTCTTACTTGTTTAAAATAACCTTCATTATAAAAATCAGTCATGTTAAAAATTTTGTTAAAACAACACAAAAACTGAGTTATTTACAAACAAGTTAAACTTGAAGCAAATGTTCAAGTGTCGTTATCTCGAACACTGGAGCAAATCTGACAAAACGGGGGGAGCCATTGAACTTAGAATGCCCCAATTAAGTGAGATCAACTATCAAAACCTTTGCCTAAGTTTTCAACTTGCACAGTGTAATAAATAAAAAGAATAATAATAATAAGCACATCTATATGTGATAAATGTTTATTTATTAGCTATTTTTTATTATAATAGTTTGCTTACCGATGACTTTCGCCTAATTTTTCTCAATAAAAACTTAAACCAATTTTATCGTTAGGCTTTTCAACGACAAAATATTCGTAGCTAGGCTATCTTCAAATTTCGATAGACAACTGTCAAAGCCACCGACAATATTCGCTAAAAGTGTTCTTGAGAATTGCAGTTAACGAAACTTGTCGGAATCGTTAGCTAACGATGCGAATATTGTCGTTAAGAAAAATGGGGATCGCACTACAGATCCCCACTTGTTTTTTTATGAATTGTGCTGATTATCTCTATGAGCCGTTAACAGCCTTATTTGTTTCTTAAAGAACGCATATTTCCATTTTTATGGAAGGAATCAATAATAGCCCCGCTACTTAAAAGCGGTAGCAGGTCTTCGGTGGAGAACTATCGGGCATAGCTAAGCTCTCTGCAATTCCTAAATAATTTGAATAAATTATTTCAAATCAGTTGACGCATTATATCCCCTCTAGCATTTCATACTGTCAACATGGGTTTTGCAAAGGCAAATCAACTTCAACAAATTTACTTGAGTTCACAACCTATATATCAAAAGCGTTTAGTGAAAACAAAAATGTGGATGTTATATATACCGACTTCAATAAAGCATTTGACTCGTTGTTCACTCGTTGCTCATATATAAACTGGATCTTCTTGGTATTCAACCTAATTTTCTACGTTGGATCTCTTCATACCTCTATGATAGATCACAAAGGGTTATGTTTAAAAGTACTATTTCTGATGTCATTGATGTTACTTCAGGAGTCCCGCAAGGTAGCCACTTAGGCCCGATTCTGTTATTGCTTTTATAAACCATATTTCTACACATATAACATTTTTTTAAAATTTTAAGGTACGCAGATGATGTGAAACTTAATAAAGCGTACGTATCAATCAAAGAAAAGCATTTGCTACAAGTAGACTTAAGCAGCATGGCTAACTGGTGCTATGTAAATCGTATGCCTCCAAATCTGGAAAATTGTAAAGTAATGTATTTCTCGCGAAGAGCTGTTCAGCCACTTTCTTATACAATAGATAACCATAATTTGGAACAGGTATACAATTTTGTGAAACTTGGTATCACAATGGATCCGAAACTTGATTTTAATCTTCACATTAATGTAACAATCAACAAGGCTAAAGGCGTACTTGCATTTGTGAAACTATGATCAAACGAATTTAGTGACCCTCATATCACTAAACCCCTGGAATCAAGGTATCAAAATTTCTCCGACAAGATAGCATCAACTCAAAAACAGTTCCTACTTTTCGCTTTAAGAAATTTCCGTTGGAATTCTCAATATACCCTTCCGCCTTATACGAGCCGATTAAATCTTACTAATCTTCCTACACTTGTCATTCGCAGTTAAATGTTTGGTACAATTTTTTTGGTTAAATCACTGACAGGCTCAATTTCAAGTCCGCTTCTTCTGGGTAAAGTTAGCCTTAATGTTTCCTCCCGTGTATCAAGACACTTTTATCCCCTATTTTTGAAAACTTGTAAAATTAATTTTGAATTACACGAACCACTGCCTTGCTTATGGCAGGATTTTAACTCTCATTCCAACACATTATATATATCTGATTCGCTTTTAAGCATTAAGAAAGCGATACTATCCTCTATCAATAAATCAATTATTAACATAAAGACATCCAATCAGCTGATGAATTTGGTTCTGTAGCTGAACAGTTTTGGATCTCGACACTTAACAAACTCCTGCCTTTCGTGACTCGGCGCAAAAAATTTAAAATAATGGTTCCGTACGTCATGCGGACTGCGCCCCTCGTGCGGATGGGCGGCAATGGAGGGTAAAACCCGTTGGGATTATAATTATTATTAAAAGCAATCTCCCCTCGGCAAGCAATCGCAATCTTTCGAGTGTATTTCTGCCATGAAAAACAGCTTCTCATAAAAATACAATCGCAAATGTGTAAGCGCAAATCTATTATTATTATTTACGCTGGTTCGTCTTGTCCTCGTTTACCATCAGCCCCATTCGTTTTGCTTTCATATCCAACTTGAAGAAGGCAGTAAAAGAATATGATAATTGAATAGCCCAGCTGGCAAGTGGTCAGCTTCAGCAGCTTTTTTGATTTTCAGTCGCGAAAGTGCTATCCGTACCTCGTCATAGTCGGGTAATTAAACATCGACTCCTCCCTCTTCGACTGGCAGTGCATTGGGGTTGCTTGCAGTGAGTAGAATATAAATTCGGCCGAGGTTCTGGTTTTATGATGGGACCACGGAAATTAATTTTTCAAAAAACCAATTTCCCTGTGACACCCTAATTTATATACAAACATATGTACAATGTATATACAAGCTTACATATGTACGTTCTTATTCTAGAACACTATTTAATTAACATACAGTTTAGCGATCGCTGACTTTGTTCATTAAATGATCTAACAAGCTTCTTTACACATAAATTTGTTAACTAACAACAAAAGTAAAAAACCACCAGGCATACTACCCAAAGAGTCAACTCGCTAAAAAGTGCTCGTAATATGTAAACGAGGTGAACAATTAACAAATTTTGTATTCAACCTAATACGTATTTTTCGACGTATGCAAACAAAATTATTGGCAAGTAATTGCTAACAAATTGTTACAATATTTATACAAACAAGCATGCACCAACAACTATGCAAACATACATATATGTACATACATATGTATGTACGTCAACATGTACATACATGAATGAATTTTCTTTGAGAAGCTTAGGTTTTTGGCTGGTCGGTCTATTTGGCTTGCGGCTCGTTATGTGGAAAAATAGTGAAAAAATTAACAACGAATATGTAACATGACAACAGACAACTCTTATATGTAAACTAGTTGGCGTAAAGGTATGTAGCTACGGAGAACTGCCACAAATGGTTGCAAGAATGTGGCAAAAGTCGCTCGCTAACTACTTAAGGCCAGTTTCTCAATGTCTGGTTAACACTAACACAGGATAAACATCGTTATCGACATTATCGACTCCCTGTTATATGTTATGGAGTCGTTGTGCGCCATGAGTGCCTACGGGTTCAAACTTAAACTTCATTCATGACACTTTCACAGGAAAGGTAATTTGAAACTAAATAATACATGTATCCAGTCAAGGAAATTTAATGAGCAAGCACAATTGGAAAACTTTTAGGGCCGGTTGCTCAAAGCATGGTTGACACTAATCCGCGATCAAACATCGTTAGCTACGTTACTGACACCGTGTTATATGCATATAAGCTTCAAATGGTGAGTGTGAGTTATAGAAAGCATAGACTCATCCTTGCCCTCCTCTTGCCTTCCCAGTTTTTTGCTGTGTAGCTCTTGGCCCATCTTCCAGAAGACAAGAGAAAACGATTCAGAGACACTACGAGTAGGTATTTCTTGGGGCTGGCGAAAAAATTGTTCCTCCACGGAACCCTCCCCGAGGGTGCCGGCTGGAAATGGATACTCCAGTATGTTCTATGCGTTGTCAGAACGGTATCCAGCTAAGATCAGGGGGAATCGCGGGAAGGCTCGCTGCTCTTCAATAGCATATAGCACAGCCCATCGCAATGCCCTTTGATCATGGTACGGGGATTTCCCTCAATCCAAGGTGTTAAGCGGACCGTGCCTATTGGACGACGTTTGCAGTCGGGGGAAACGGACTGTACTTCTACGTTGCCTCACTGACACCGGGTCGCCTCAGTGAGTAACGGTGGCCTTACCATGGCATGGGGCGCTACCCCCTCTTCACTCGCTACGTCGCTATACCAGGCCACCTCGGCTTCGGTACATCCCGGCGCTGTTTCTCTTTGGTTCCTCTTGGGTTTCCTTTTTGGACAGTGACTGGGCGGGCGACCGTTAGAACTAGAAAACATGCAAAACCTAAAAACAGCCTCGAACAATAAGAAATTTGACAAACACCCACAACTAAGGGACACGACTAACAAGAACTCCACGGAAAGTACCTCGGACAACAAAATACAGGACTCACTTACCCTAGACACGACCAACAAGGACTGTACGGACAGACCTCGCCTGGGTAGTCCGAGCCTCTCCACGGAGGAGGAGCTCCTCCTATCCAGTCAGGAGACTTTGACGCCAGGTGGTGGAGAAAGTACTGTGGGCCACAGTACTCCGTCATCTAGTCAACAGCTTTCTGCGGCTGCCAAGGGGCAGCCAAATATCAAACCCTCGACGTCGAGGGCAATTCGTGAAAAGCGATACCGGTGGGCTCTATCTATCCTCGGTAGGATAGAGCGGAATGAGACCAAAGGGATCGTGCACACGAAGGACGCCGAAGACAAAATCCGTTTTCAGGCGGTGGTGGATGAGTACCGGCTGTACCAGGCCACCGAACACAAGGATGCGGAAAGCGGAATAGGTCCCAAGATGAAGTCGAAATAGCCTCAAAAAAGAGGAGGTTTTCTGCTGACCAGGCAAATGCGGCTGCTGCAACAGGGCCACGGCGTGGCTTCAGCGAGGTGGTAAGAGATAGCCTGCAGGTGGCACTTGTGGATGCGATTTCAAACAAGGCGAAGCCGGTGCTTGATAAGTGGGGGAGATTGAGGCGCGGCTGTCTCAAATGATCATTGACCAAGTCATGGCACAGCCGGATGGCCATCTCCCCAGTTTCGACTCTGCGAAGGTAGTGCGCGGTTGCAGGGTGGACCAACTCTCAAAGGTTTGCTGGAGAAGAGCTTGGCGAGCATCAGTGATGCTTGGGAGGGTTTGAGGCTCAAGCTCATCCCTGCTAGTGACATCCCCAGGAGGCCGAGAGCTCGCATTTGGCTCCCACGTGTAGAGATGGATAGCGCGGCGCCGCTAAAATATCTGCGTACACACAACCGTGAAATCCCGATGGACGACTGGGAGATCCTTAAGGCTGAGGATTCACAAACAATCAGCATGTCCTTCTGACTCCTCATTGGTGAGGAAAGTATCGAGCCTTTGGAAAAGGCCGACTGTCTCCTTCGCTTTGGTATCCGGCGAGCCAAAGTCAAAATTTTCCGGGCGAACAATGCTGAAGAAGAAGAGCCTGACGTGGTCAACGACGCAAATAAGTTGCTGGAAGGCATGCTGCTCGCTGCNAAGCTGCTGGAAGGCATGCTGCTCGCTGACCCAACTGCTGACCCAAATTGATAATGGGTCTAAAGGTTGTCCAGATTAACCTCCAGCACTCGAGGCTGGCCACGGACAACCTTTCCGTCTTCCTGGTGGAGGAAGATGTCGACATCGCGCTCATTCAGGAGCCCTGGGTATGGAACACCTGAATGGATACGAGGTATTCTACAAGAAATGGGACGGTTAGCCTAGATCTTGTGTTGTGGTTATATCTCAACACCATACTTTTCTCATCCCTTCCCACAGCTCATCGGATCTAACAGCAACGAANCACAGCTCATCGGATCTAACAGCCACGAAGTTCGAAGCGGCTGGTGGTACCAGCATGGTCATCGCCTCGTGCTACATGCCACACAACGAGGACGCACCACCGGATGTGGTTCGTAGACTAGTGGAGAACTTTCAGTCGGAAAATCTACTTATCGGATGCGATTGCAACTCCAGGCATTCGATCTGGGGCAGCTCGGAAATAAATACTCGCGGTGAGTTTCTTTTCGATTACATTCTTAGTACTAACCTAATAATTTGTAATCGAGGTACCACTCCTACGTTCACGTTTCCTAGCACTGATACTTTTAGGGGATGGGAAGAAGTGCTTGATATAACACTAACTAACGATTGTAGTAGTAGAGGTAGCATTAAAGTAGACAACTGTAGGGTATCTGATCGGAAATCTTTTTTTGATCATAGGTACATACTGTTCAACTTATCGGTTAGCCAGAAAGTTTCCCTTCCTTTTCGTAACCCAAAGAGAACAAACTGGCGGCGGTTCGCTAGTGTGGTCAGTAACAAACTTGGCAAACATTACAATAACAATTTAACGACCGTGGAAGATATAGAAACCAAGGGCAACAAATTCGTAAAGGCTATGGGATCGGCCTTTAAAGTCTCCTGTCCTGTAAGCTTCGGGCGGAACAAATATCCTCCATGGTGGGGAGAGGAGATCTCGGAACTTGGGTAAGAGTCTCGCAAAGCTTTCAACTTAAGCTATTCCTCGGGCAACTGGCAGACCTATAGAGATAGCTTGAGAATTTACGCAAAGGCAATTCGCAAAGCAAAACAGGAATCCTGGAGGGATTTCTGCTCTTCTATCTACTGAACGAAAGAATCCGCCAGAATGGGGAGGATCCTATCCAAGGAACACAGCAATCCTTCCTTCCTAAAAAAGGAAGATGGAAGATGGACCAATAGTTCTAAGGCGACATTATAACTCCTTCTTCGTACCCATTTTCCAGGCTGTGATCTAAATCAGGTCTCAGATGTAGATAGCAACGTAGCGGCACCATCCATTAATGTCGTTAACGAAATAATCACGCGGGAGGAGATTGCATGGGCAATTAACAGCTTCTCTCCGTACAAATCTCCGGGTCCGGACGGGATCTTTCCAGCAATGCTACAGGAGGCCCAGTCGTGGGCTATTTCATGGCTGGAGAGCATTTTCAAAGCATGCATAATGCTCAACCATGTTCCGTCTACTTGGCAAAGTGTTAAAGTAGTTTTCATTACCAAGGTAGGCAAGAGAGGACACATGGTGCCTAAGGACTTCAGACCCATCAGTCTCTCGTCACATTCACATTCGTTCGAAACTAGGCAATGGAGAATTGTCTACTGCACAGCATGCTTACCTAAAAGGGCGCTCCACAGAATCTACGCTCCATGAGGTCATACACAAGGTAGAGTCATCGCGGGAAAATAAGCAAGATACGTTGGCGGCCTTCCTGGACATAGAAGGGCGTTCAACGACGTTAGTCTGGAGGCGATAGAGCAATCACTGAGAAACCTGGGGATTGAGAACTTCCTGGTAAACTGGATATCGACCATGCTTCGTACAAGGATTGTAAACGCTAAGCTAGGCACCAGCATAGTCATCAGTCATCCAAAGCGGGGGACTCCGCAAGGCGGGGTACTGTCGCCGCTGCTGTGGCTTTGCGTACTAAACAACATTCTTCTAAGACTCAACAGGGAAGGGGTCAAAGTTGTTGCGTATGCAGACGATGTAGTGATTATGGTATCCGGATTGTGCTTAAATGTGATAAGCGAAATGCTTCAAAGAGCACTGGGAGAATTGGGTTCTTGGGCAAATGGCTGCGGGCTCAACGTTAATCCCTCGAAGACCAAATTACTATTATTCGCTACAAGAAAAAATATTCCTAATTTTAACCTGCCTTCCTTGAACGGGCTTACTCTCTCTATTTCCCCCTACGCTAAGTATTTGGGAGTCATTCTCACACCGAAATTAAACTGGAAAATGAATACAGAGCACCGAGTAAAAAAGGCCTATGGTGCTCTGTATCCCTGCAAGAAAATGTTGGGTAAGAGGCCTATGACCTAATCCTATGCTATGGATGTACAAGGCGGTGATTCGCCCAATTATTGCATACGGTTCGCTGGTTTGGTGGAAAGCCGTAGAGATGAACTACATACGCACAATGTTAGGCAGGGTACAAAGGTCAGCCTGCATTGCAATTACTGGGGCGATCAGATCTTGTCCAACGGAAGCATTGAATGTCATCTGTCATTTGCACCGATTGATCTCTTTATCAAGGAAAGTGCTTCACAGAGTGCGCTCAGGTTGAGGGAACTTGGATTGTGGAAAGAACGTACGTACGGGCTTGGACGTATCCTGTATTCTTTCAACGACCCAAGCATTCGCGAAAAAACTGACTACATTTGTCCTTCGCTTCTCTTCAAGAAAAACTTCGGCACGATTTTTCCATCAAGAAAGGAGTGGAGGGATCCTATTTTTACTGAACGCTTCGAAGTATCCATTTTTATGGACGGTTCAAAAATGGATGGGCAGGGGCGGGAATTTTTTCAACCGACCTCCAAATCGAAAAGTCTATTCGATTACCTAATTCGGCCAGTGTTTTTCAGGCAGAGGTCTTTGCCATAAATGAGGCGTGCAAAATAATTTTAGCCTCGAAACTAGCGAGAACCAGCATTGCTATTTTCTCAGATAGTCAGGCAGCGATTAAGGCACTTGGCTCTGTAAGCATCACCTCCAACATAATAAAACAGTGCAGGGAGAACGTTATGGTTTTAGCTGACAGGCACGTCGTTGCACTGATCTGGGTACCGGGGTACAGCAGAATTCATGGCAACGAGATGGCTGACGAGCTGGCCATAAATGGGTCGGCTCTGGATATCTCAGAGCCAAAGGAGGTTATTGTGCCTCTGAGCTATATCAAGAGCCGCGTCTCTCAGCACTGGTAAAATGTGGCTAACATAGGGATACAAATTTTGAGCAGTAACATCGATACGTCGATGTTTCGATGCATCCGAGAAAAGAACATCGAGGCTAAAATACATCACCAGAGAAACATCGATAAATCGATGGTTTCCGATGTTTTGCAATTTGTTAATTTCTAGTTAAATTTAAAGCAATGCTGTGTACTTCAATAATTATGAATGTATTTTCCTGTATTTTATTATTCTTTTTATACCCTTTCTATTATTAGAATCAAACTGCATACCATCGTAATTTCGTTCGGGCCTAAAGATCCTAGGTCTGATCTTGTTCAAATTCTAAGGGGTGTCTGGTTCTGTTTTAACGGCTAGGTTATTAGCATTCAGAATGAATCCAACAATTTTATTGAGCCTGGGCCGGTTTTTTATGAAAACTTTTGTGGAAATGCAACAATAATTTACAAAGGTAAGAAGTTATAGCTGCTATTTGGGAGATCACCACATCTACTAATCAGACTTCTTCAATCGCGGTCACTGAGGAGATGTGGTGATCTCCAAATAGCAACTATAACTTCTACCTTTTGTAAATTATTGTTAATTTTCCATAACATTTTTCATAAGAAACGGCCTCAAGCTCAATAAAATTGTTGAATATAATTGTTATAAGGCCATAAAAAAATTCTGAATGAATAGTAAATTTAATGACAGTCAAATATACCGAAAGAAAGTCTCCTTAAAGTCGATGTTTAAAATATCGATGAAACTTCAATCGATGTATCGCCAATTTCGCGATGTTAGTAAATTGTAAACATCGATGGCAAACATCGAAAATTTTACCGATATTATCGATGTTTCAAAAACATCGATGCATCGTTTGCATCCCTAGGCTAACAGTGGGTGGAAAAACCTACAATCCTGTAGGGTCTGCAGGAGTCTGTGGCACACCTACTGCGCAAAACGCACTGCTTTTCTTATCAAACTAAACCGGAGGGATTTATCTCGACTAACTGACGTTTACACAGGCCACTGGGCCGTGTGAATCCATGCTGCAAGGCTAGGACTGGAACACAACATATCTTGTCGTAGTTGTAATTCATCAGATGCAGAAGAAACGATGGAGCATCTGCTCTGCGATTGCCCAGCACTATGTAGGACTAGAATCTGGCTTCTAGGCAAGCCCTGCTTCTGCGGTTTAACAGACACAAGTGATATTAACCCACTGCAACTTCTTAAGTTCGTGAACTACACAGGCTGGGTTTGAGATATATAACCGACTTCTGATGCTTTCTTTTCGGGCTTTCTTTTCAGGTGGTTTTAAAACGGCACGCATGAGTGCTAATTGGAGTTGTTAAACTCGCCACTTCAACCAACCAACCAACAAACCAGGTGGCGACACTTAGGATTCCGCCCTCTACCATCCCAACCAATAAAAATAACGGTTTTAGTCAAGCGTGAAGATATAAAACTTTATCTCTTTTGTTAAAGTTTCCCCATTTCATAGATTGCGATCCTGATATAATAACCACGCAGTGGAATTTACTTAGGCTAAGTGAGCTTGAAATTTCCAGCGATCTGGATATTGATATGATTTGGGAAAAAGTTGATTCTATTTAAAATGGAATGAATGAAAAAACTTAATGCATCTCGCCAATTTTGTTTTTAATATAATTTCATTGTCACATAGCTCTGCGGCTGTAGAACGCAAATTTTCAACGCTTTGTTCGATAAAAACCAATCTAAGCAATAAACTTAAGATTGACAGTATGAATAGCATAATGTTATGCAAGGAACTTGTAAACAAAAACGACCCGCACTATGAGTGGTCAGCTGCTAAAGATTTGCATGTGTAATTAATTGATTTAAATTTACTTTTGAGAAATTAAACTTATTGGTACATAACATGTATGTATATAATTCATACAACCAAAAAATGTTCTCTCATCTGATCTCATCTCTGTGCCTAAGAATGTATGTATCTGCATTTATTTTTTTCTTGTGTTAGCAGTCACGCCTAAACAGAAGGAAAATATACGGATTCTAAAAAACAATAAATTAACCGATTTTCCATGCAAAATTAAGTTATTGTACGAAGTTTACATGGTTACGAGGCATTTACGCGTAAGTTCGTAAGTACTTAAGTTGCATAATTGTCTTTCAGTTATTTTTTGATTACACAATTTTAATGTTTAAACATTTCAAATCATTAGTAAAATGTTGTTATCGCTTCCATACTTTGTGATTAGTTCAAAGAAGATTTGTTCCCGTTTCGTTCTCTACCGGTCATTCCTGAGACCTTAGTTCCCATGTTGTTCTTCAAGAGAAAGTTTCTTAGAATTTTGTTAAAGTTTATTCTTTTCCAGAATGTTCCGGATACTTTTGTTCCTATTTTGCTCTCAAAAATCTTCCCAAAAGTTTTGTTAGCATTTTATTCGCTTTGAGAACGTTCTCCAGGGGTTTGTTATTATACAACTCCCGTTGAGAACGTTCTTCCCAGTTTTTTCTCACTCTCGTTCTTGTGAAAAACTAACTAAGGTTTTGTTCTCATTTCGGTTAGGGTTTTAGGCGGTCTTGGGAACAAAACTACGAGAATGACATCGTTCCCACGACAGTCGAGTCTACGTAACCGGAACGACCCAGATTTATATCTGGCCAAGGACTGTCACTCCAGCAACACTCCCCAAAAACTCTAGGAAATCTGTATTCTGTCACAACAATAACAACAACGAGAATGGCATTTAGTTTCGATCATGTCTCTTGTTCTCGGGCACTGCTATGTAACAATATTGCTTAAACTAGGGTATAGAATTTAAGAGATTAGTAAAACTTGCTTTTTTTATAGAAAATTCAAGGTCGATACAATTTTAAATCTTATTAAATTCATTAAGAGCCCCCGTAAGGGGCGCCTTTCAAACAGATTTCATACTAAAATTGTTAGCATAGAAAGGCAACGAAGTATGACGATACCTCCACGGAACATTAAATTTTACTAGTATCGCCCAGTTGTCGAAATTCGACATCTTTTTTATTTATATTGACTCCTTTGTGCGAATGGTAATTTTGAACTCCACCACCACAATTTATAGCGAATTTACAGGAAAACTTAAAACATAATTTACATTTATAAAAGATATGCACATGTATTTGAATGTGTAGATGAGATAAACAACGGTTCCTCACTGACTAATATGTTAAAGATATACCAATTCAGTGTGTAAATACGTTTTTCGATTATATTGGTATGAGAGCCTCTTGGGAGTTTAAAAACTAAATTGCCAACATCTACATAAACTCCTCTTTCTTTTCATCAGAATCGGTAGAGGTTAAGAAAGTACCTCGAAGTTTTACAACAAAATATAATATGTATTCTCTTTTCGAATGACGGGGTTACACGGGTTTTGGTCAATATTGAGCCTAAATTCCAATATTTTTACGTCACACGATTGGGCTACCGGGTTACCCTAAATTTTATCTTGATTTTTTGTGTTCTAAAGATTATGCAAAAACACACTGATCCTTCTAAAAATCTTTACATAAAATAACAATCATTCAATGCGATTTAGAAATCTTTGGAGAAAATGATTCCCAATTGAATGGTTCTTGCTATTTTAAAGGTTTGTATGTATGTAAATATATGTAGGTGTATCAAATCCTATTACCTTATAATATTTTGGGTTAGGTTAGAATGGTGGCGGAGAAACTATTGCGCCCAAGTAGCAGGTAAGTGCCATTTTGACACCATATACCTCGACTGAATATGTTAGAACCAACCGGCGTGGTTGATGAAGTTGAGTATATTGTGGAACTTATATCAGATAGCGCTCGTAACGATGTGTTCCTAGCATGACATTTCTGCTCCTCATTAGAGCTGGACATTTACAAAGGTGTTCTACTGTTTCCTGCCTTATCATAGGTGGTTCAAGAGATAAGCAATATGGAAATTGCTTTTGGCATGGGAGGCGACACATCCCCCATTCGAATACATATCACTTTTCGCAATAAGTTCGGTTTTGATAACATATGTATTTAGCATAAGCGGTTTCAAAGATAACGATATGAGAAATACAGTTTATATGGGAGGTGCCACGCCCCATTTTCCATTAACTACCACTTTACGCCGTAACTTTGGTAATGATAACATTGTAGCTATGTCAAATTTCAGGACGTTACCAGTTACAGTTCTAGAGATAAGCGATATGAGAATTTAAGTTTGTATGGGAAGTGCCACGACCCCTTTTCCATTATTTACCACTTTTCGCAGTAAGTACCGTATTGATAACATCTTTTGCTGTGTCAAATTTCAGAAAGTTAGCATAAGTGGTTCCGGAGATAATTGAGATGAGATTTTCCATTATCTACCACTTTTCGCCGAAAGTACGGTATTGAAAGCATATGTTGCTGTGTGAGATTTCAGGACGTTAACATTAGCGGTTCCAGAGATAAGCAATAAGAGAATTACAGTTTGTATGGGCGGTGCCATGCCCTCTTTTCCATTATCTACCACTTTTCGCCATAAGTACGTTCAGGACGTTAACATAAGCGGTTTCAGAGATAAGCGATGTGAGAATTTCAGTTTGGATGGGAGGCGCCACTCTCCCTTTTCCATTATCTACCACTTCACGCCGTAAGTGCGGTATTGATAGCATATCTAACTGTGACAAATTTCAGGACGTTAATATAAGCGGTTCCAGAGATAGATGATATGAGAATTTCAGTTTGTATGGGAGGTGCCACGCCCTCTTTTCCAAAATTTACTACTTTTCTCTGTAAGTAGGGTATTTAAAATTTATGCACACTCGCCAGGTTTCCAGCGTAATTAAGTTTTCACATATTAGTCTGTATGTCAGATGCCACGACCCCTATGTAACGGGGTTAACATTTCTGGATTAGAGGAAGTTATTTCCTTTAAATTGGTGTATGTTTCATTAAAATCGAGCGAAGGGTGGCCTCAAAAAAGGGAGTTGAAAATTTTCTTGTGGCGTATTTATAAATATATTATTTTCAAAAGTTGGGGACAGTCACAAACTCCTTGGAAAGGGTAGACAGATATTATAGGGACATAATCAGTACAGTTGTGATCAAAAATCGGTACATAGCCATAAAAATCAGCTCATTTTTAAGCGTATTTTTGATTATTAACAATATAACAACCAAATAACAGCGTATTAATTTAATAAAAAAAAACTAATAGACTTTTAAATAAATATAGTATTATTAATATAAAAATTCATTACTTTAAAACAAATCAAAGGTATTACGTATGTATGTACAGCTGTGCTCAGAAAAATGGTAGTAAAATGTATTGACAGGTTTTGAAAATTTTTTCTTTCCTTTCTTAATTTAATTTTTTTATAAAAATATGGTTAATTCTATAACAAAAGACATGTGAGTTGAAGTCTTAAACTTTAAAATTAAAAACAACAAGTAAGAAAGTCTAAGTTCGGGCGGAGCCGAACATTAAATACCCGGCGCAAGTATTAAATATATGTTTTCCACCTTTCCGAAAGCTACCGCTACATGATAAGCCGGGGTGTATACATTTTAAGTAAATTAGCGTCCTTAAATTTCGAAATATTGCAGTTTCAAGCATATCTGAAATTTACCGTTATATGAAAAGCGGCCTCAATTTTAGTCCGATTTCAACAATTTTCAACGGTTTGCTTTTATGTGGCAAGCACAATA
>NW_016161001.1:26034-29200 GCF_001687245.7 Rhagoletis zephyria | reverse complement strand
ATGTATACATTTGTCTATATCTATCTCGATTCGTTTTGCCTGTTACAAACAACCGTTATGTGAACAAAGTTATAATACCCTTGTGCACAAGTGCGCTCGGGTATAAAAATTTAGCCCATTCAGTTTCAGTAGAAGACAAGCTCGAGTCAGAATCTGTTTGCATATTTTAAGCTACAAATTTTTAACATATTTAGTTGGTGTGCTTATTAAATACAACATTCACATTAAAATATTGATTAAAGGGTATATTACCGAATTATCGCTAAACGAATTTTCGAGTACGAATGAAATTTAACAGTGTTAAATGTGTATGTGCAAGTAAAATTACAGGTGGTCGAACATCAAAAATCAAAGTAAAGCTAATATATCATATCCAAGAGTCGGTAGTTTGCACCTTTTCCAAATTTTTGGAACTTACATTGCACCGTAGCAGTAGTCGTCTTAAGTTTGAAATACTGACAGCCGATTTCTCAGTGGATGTTTAATTATAATCGAAAGACTATCTCTTATCGTCATCTTCTCAGTATACATAATATATGATTAACTCACCACCACCTTTCATAAGATTTATTAATGGCGAAACCAGCTTTTTCTGTAAATCCTGTAAAACCTGCAAATCGTGAAATTAGGTTGGGTTGAATGCAAAGAGTTTGTTATTTTGCGAAATCCTAGGAAACGAAACAATTGCAAGCTGACACCTTTTTAATAATGGTTTAAATTTAATTAATGCTTTCAATCTGCTCACGCGTATGAGTTTCCAAAAACCATTGCTTTGAACATGTAAACTTCAAGTAAATGTCAATTACACAAATTAACAAAAGTATTAAATGTAAAAATCAGTACAAAATCAGTACAAACTCAAAAAATCAGTAGATTTTGCGTACTGATTTCGGGCTCTTGAAAATCAGTGCAGTAGAAAAAAATCAGGACACGTACTGATTAAATCAGCGCATCTGGCCACCCTATCCTTGGATAACGCAAAAAATGACAGCTAAAGACAATATTGACCTTCTTTTATCTAATTATTTCAAATTGAGCAGCGATAAGCGCGCATTAATTGAACGAGAGAAATCGGAGGAGCGCAGAGAATGTAAAGCTAACCCCCCTAAATATTATGAATCCATACGCTACACGATAAACGCTTGCTTTAGTTGCGTTTCAGATGCTTCACGATATTCACGATTTGCAGGAACAGCTGTTTTCTCCATTAATAAACCTTATGGAAGGTGGTCACCTGGCACGACTTCCTGTAAAAACCTGACAATCGTGAAGCATCTGGAACGCAACTATTCTGTTGTGCTGTGTCGTATTACGGATTAAATTCTAGCGTATGAAATCAGCCCTTGAAAAACCACGATGGGATAAAATCGCAGAAGAATTGAATTCATTCCACTTTCAAAGCTAGAGAAAACGCACGATTGAGAGAAATAGAGATTGCATCCATCGCGGTACCGCTAATCCGCTCTTTGTGAATTTGACAGAATCAGCTGTGTACGTGACGTCATCTTGGTGCGATTGTTGATTGAGGGAAACTAAACTACTATTTAACTGGGTACAGTTTAGTTATTTGCCCAATGATTTCGAGCTATTGTGTACGAATGGGTGACCCGATCCAAAAAATTGTACACGCACTTTTAGTCAAGGGTAAAACTGCGCTCACTAATTTGTTAATAAATTCGGTCTGAAAAATTCACTTTTTTGTGAATTTCGGAGTGAGTTCTTCGCAAATATACTGTTGATGCCGCAGCCGGAGTTATATGCACAATAAATGTTGAATAACCTTAACAATAGAAAGGTGTTCTGCACAAAAATACTGTTTATCGAGTTTACATTTCCGGTGTCAAAATGCAAATTTCAGACCATTTTCCAATGGTTCCCCAGGAATATGTGGAAGGTTTCGAGGGATCAGGTGTGAATTTTGGAAAGTGTGAACTGTTCTCTTTCTAGTGGGTTAGATATCAAAACCCTCGCCCCCTCCCCCTCCGACCACTAACAGTGGGCAAATAACTAAACATTTCCAATTTAACTATTTGTGCGTTAATACTTCTGCGTAGTTATACACAATTATTGAAACAGGAAATAGAACTTTTGCAAGATGAGATACAGGTGCAGGATAAAACTCCAAGGCGGAGTGAAGATTTGCGTAGAGAAGATCGCCAAATTGCACTTCTGGAACGGCACCAGCAGGCTGAATTCTAGAGTGAAACTTTAAGTACTCCTCAAGGCATCAAAGATAGCTTAGCTAATATAGAAACGTATACAAAAAGAACATATCTTACTATAATATATATATATATATATAATATATATATAATATTATAAATGTAAAAGTTTGGATGTTTGGGAAATCATCACGCGGAAACGACTGAACGGATTTGCATTTAATTTTGTACGCAGATAGCTTATGGGCCAGATTGGTTAATAGGCTATTTTTTTTAAGAGCTGCCACCTGTTAAAAAAGTTTAATTAAATTAATACGCGGAAACGACTGAATGGATTTGCATGAAATTTTGCAAGCAGATAGCTTATGACCTACAGTGGGAAATAGGCTAATTTTTTGGAACAATTGCCATTTGTTAAAAAATTTTAATTAAATTAATACGCGGAAACGACTAAACGGATTTGCATGAAAATTTGCACACAGATAGCTTATGACCTATGTTGGAAAATAGGCTACTATTTTAAGAGTTATCACGTATTAGGAAAGTTTAATTAAATTAATACGCGTAAATGACTCAACTTATTTGCATGAAAGTTTGCACACAGATAGCTTATGACCTAGACTGAAAAATAGGCTACTTTTTAAAGAATTGCCACCTGTTTGAAAATTAAATTTTGCTCAAAGATGGTTTATGACCTGGGTTGAAAAATAGGCTACTTCCTTAACCGGTTTTCCGATCAGAACGAAATTTAGTACACTTACTACGGATTTCGGAATGATGGTCTTAGACTGAAAGCAAGTCCGGTAACACAAGGCCCCTCCCATACAAATTGGAATTTTCGTATTACATACATATCTCTGGAAGTATTTGTGGGGGAGAACTGAAACTTGGTATAGTGATATGTATGTGAAATCAATGTTGGCATTAATCGATTGATGTTTTAATCAGTTAGTTAATTCGATTAAATTCAATCAGATTACAGTTAATCATGATTAATTTTAATC
>NW_016161001.1:22249-24623 GCF_001687245.7 Rhagoletis zephyria | reverse complement strand
AGTGCGCAGACGAGATTTTATAATTTCATAGTTTTAAACGGCCTAAATACCTTAACTCGCATAAAAAATAACGAGCTATAATGAAATTGGCACAGAAATAAAATCTAACATCATTAAATTATTTTTCATATTTGTATGAAAGCGCGGGGTGAAACCTGCGGGTATAAGCAAGTTTTTCATATTTGTATAAAAGCGCGGGGTGAAACCCGCGGATATAAGCTAGTTACTTATAAACGATAAATTAGCTCGTTATAAAAAAGAAGTAGAGAGCAAATGTAATTATTGGAAAAAGAAATTATAACTTAAGAAAGTAACAAAAGAGCCAAAGCAATGAGTTTTTTACAATAAAAATTTTTTTTAGTATGAATAGAATTTTAAATTTTTTTTAACTGTGAACTGAATTTTAACTAGCATTTAATTTTATAAGGCAGTGAAAAGCAAGTTGTACCTGAACCCGTCGACCAGGACACTTATTCCCTATAAATACAGTTTTTTTTTGGTTCTGGAGTTGCATTATTTTGAAGTATTTTCAATCGTAAAATTTTTGTTTATTGAATTTTTTTGACAAAATAAAATATACAAAGGAATACAATGAGTCGTATGCATAAAAACTAAGCAATTGCATTTTCTTAAAATTGCATGCCTTTAACTCAAATTTATTTGAACAAATTGAGTAAAAGGTCTGAAATTTTAAGGAAAAGAATTTGTTTAGGTTTTATGCATACGGTCCAATAAATATGACTACACATCAAGAATGATAGAATACAAGATTGCGCCAATGAGAGAGGATTTTTGAGCGTAATTTTTGCGTGACGTCATCTTGGTGCAAGTGCGAGAGAGAAATGCCAAAACGCATATAAAAATATGTAAACAATGCAGGAAAATGTGTTTATTTTAATATAACATGGCCCAATTTTGCAGGAATCAATAAATATACAAATATTGATTAATTAGGAACACGTAACAATAATTTTGGACATGTAGCCCTTTAGATAAGTACGATTTTTAGCACATGAAAAAATGGATGTACAGTATATTTTGCTTAGCTGCACATCCTTCTTTGCACGAAAAACTTGTGCACGTAACCGAAAAAGGCACTTAAGCGAATTTTCTTTACTACTTCAATGAAGAAGGTATCCGAATCCCTATGAAACCAAATATTGGCGGAGCACTTTCCATGTAGAAATTACTGCAAGCGAAATTTTTACCGAATGTTATCTAATTATTTATATAACTACATAAATTGATAGCCATTTTCGTTGTTCTGCGAGATGAGCAAAATAAATAAAAGGTTGTTAAATTAGGTAATTGTAGGGCCAGTGCAGGTAAACGTAATACTTTCTTTGATAATTGATACTAGTCGCACAATTTTTAAGGCAGGTATCGCCAATGTGCAGGTATGTTGAATGCATCTATCGGAGCAGTTTCCTTATAAATGTTAAAAATAATGCTTTTGATGCGCATTTTGGGGTAGGTATCTTAAATGAGCAGTTAAGCATAGAGGCAGCAAAGCAAAATATACTGTATTAACAGTGTTTGCAATTTCATGTAGACCAAAAGGAAGGTGTGCAGCACTGATGAAAGAAACTTAAGAAATATTTGAAAAAAAAGTTCATATAGTACATTAATTTTGAAAGAAAACCATATAATGTATGTACTCTTNACGCATGGTTGCTTTTCAGCACTCATGAAAGAAACTTAAGAAATATTTGAAAAAAAAGTTCATATAGTACATTAATTTTGAAAGAAATACCATATAATGTATGTACTCTGGTTAATAATATCAAAAAATGTATTAGAACCACCGTTTAATGTTATATTTGATACAAATTAATATTGCTGCCCCGAACGCTCTGCGCCTTGCCACTGAATAATAGATTTACTTAAAATTACATCCCTGGTCCTTGTCTTTCTGTATCGCATCGTGGTGAATTCACGGGTGTATAATGAAATCCCGATATACAAAATACCGAAGTACAGAATCCCGAAAGACATTATCCAGACACGACCAAATCCCGACCAGACATAATCCAGACACGACCAAATCCCGACCATACATAATCCCGACAAGACACAATCCCGACTATACATAATCCCGACAAGACACAATCCAGACAAGAAATCCCGACAAAAAATCCTGACAAAATATAAAAATAATTAAAAAATCTGGAGCGCTACATAATCCCGACTTTGAAGATCCCGACTAGACATAATCCAGACAATTTTTAAAAATCCAGACAACACAAAATCCAGACAGGACATAATACAGACATAACAAAATCCAGACCAAATAAAATACAGATAACACATTATTCAGACAAGACAAAATCCCGACAACTCAAAATCCCGACAAGACACAATCCAGACAAAAAAA
>NW_016161001.1:7236-18121 GCF_001687245.7 Rhagoletis zephyria | reverse complement strand
TGTGTAAAGCAAAGAGTTTAAAACTGATTTATAAATAGTAAAATGTTTACAGCAGATTGTCAAAGCAGTGCAACAACTGTTCTCTTGCAAGTTTTTGCTAGTTTTGTGTTCAATAACCTCTTCTGCTAGTTTTCTCTTCTTCTCAATTTTACGCTCTATTTTGCTTTTACGCTCTCGCTGCAATGTTTTACTGGAGAAGTTACTATACAAACCTAATGTTACTCGCATATTTTCGAGCCTGTATGTAAATTTTCGGGAAAAAGGTTAAAAAGTATATTCATCTGCTGAAAAGATATTTTCGCAGATTCACAATTTATTTAAAATAAATCTATCAGCCCTATCTCCAATTCCATGTGAATAAATCTCTCCAGTGCTTAAATAATTTTCACCACATTAAATAGCTGCACAACACCCTAATTGCCGAAAAAGCGTTGCTTGCAACACTAGTCCTTTATGGGGACCAAACTTGGTAAAAAAAAATAGCTAAGTTTGTTTACTGGATATACTGAGATACCAGCACTAAAACAATCAGGTACTAACAAAAATAAATAGGTAGTGAAGTTCATGTATCTATTTACTGTAGAAACTGCTTTTGTATGTATGTCATTGCCAGCAAACTAAACCAGCAACTGTCTACATTCACCATGGAAATATACCTACTACAATTCACCAAGGAAAGGCCAACATAGTTCCATGTAGAAGCTCATAGCTCACCCACATAGCACAAAGCTCGATTTGGTGTTTAATNAAGCTCATAGCTCACACACATAGCACAAAGCTCGATTTGGTGTTTAATGCATGTCCTCCCTTATATAGCACGCTTCCCTTTTGTTTTCACTATTACACTTTGCCACTGCACACTTCACTTTGCTTTTTAATGTCTCAATAATTGTTTAAAACCACGCAGAAATATTAACGCACAAATATTAAAACTGTTATTTGGTTTTCTCGTATGCTCACATTCAACAATTGCACCAAGATGACGTCACGCACACGGCTCATTCTGTCAAAATCACAAAGAGCGGATTAGCGGTACCGCGATTGGCGCAATCTCTATTTCTCTCAATCATGACTACACATTACAAAACCTAATGGAACCCACATTACATAAGGGGTAATAAAAGTGGATTTGCAATTGTTAACAACAATATAAATTAGAATTTAAAACACAAATGCTTTTAAATAGTTTGAACTGGTTTAACTGGTTTGAAGTTTTTGGAAATTTTGATCCAGTTTTAAAGTAGGGGTCTTCACACCGAGCATCGTACCCGGTGTTCGGTAATTTTTCCCAGTGTATTTTGTTTGTGCAAAATTATTTTATTATTGTTGTTCCGGTTACCGAATTATCGTGAAGGAAGCTTGATAATTTTTCTGGTTGGTAAACTGCAATCAGCTGTTCGATATTTGGTTAGTCCCCTTTCAGACACGTCAAGTCTTGAAAGCAATTTTTTTCGCATTCTCTTTTGTGTTTTCTATTTGCTTCCACACGCCTCAACTTTAATTGAATTCAAGTCCTTGGTTCTTTAAATGGGAAGCAACGAAAAGATCAAAAGAGACAAGAAAACTTGAAACGAATTGACGGTACGGAGGTATCTGTACTCTTCCCCTCTCTTCTCACCTCCTTCGCCAACGAACGAGCAGACTTGAAAGCAAGACTTGACGTGTCTGAAAGGGGAATTAAAAGCTAACCAACTCGAAACCACGTCGAAAGTCTGATACAACCCTGTGTTTTCCTGCCATCTGTGGGTCATTAGCGTTAAAATGTAAAAAATTAGTTCCCTACTAGTGTTTGGACATCGCTAAGATCATATCAGATTTACTCCGATTTTTGAAAAAATTTGAAATCTACTCCTCTACTCCGCTTGACTTCAAATCTATTCCATTTTTTTCATGCATGTTATGCCGCTCTTAGGGCCGTTTTTAAGTGTTCAACACCGGTTTCAGTAAAAAAAAAATGAAAGTTAGCCAAATCTTACTGTTAAGAAGTAATTCTTTCTTACCAATGCGTCAATAAACTAACCTCGTTATTTTGTGATGTATGGCTGTAGAATTTGGCGGATGCAGAACTTTACTTAAGTTGTTAAAAAATATATATCGTCGATGTTTTTGTAAAACCGCCCATCGACCGGTTGCAAAACCGCCTAAATCGCCGTTGTGGCAAAATGAGATTTGGTAACCCTGAACTCCAAGCATCGAGATTTATGCATAAAAATCGTTATTAAAACAACAGATTTTTAAAATAATAGCTAGAGAAAATACCGCCTATCATTGCAATGCCTTCAAAGAATAAACCGTTTTCTCGCTCTCCTGTAAAATTTGAGTGCCGTAAGATAGGCGGTTTTTAAATTGGGCAATGGGCGGTTTTGCAAAAACATCGACGATATGTAGACTGAAATTTATATAAAGTAGAAAAGGTTTAGATCCTATTGCTCTTTAAAAAATTAAGTGTTAGTGTTTAGGCCAACGGCCTAAATTTGTCGCAGCATTTTCGACCCACCCTAATGCTTAACATAACTTCATTATTATGTCAACTGTCGAACTGTTTACTATTATGTTGCTTATGCTAAAATGTCTCTTCGACAGGCAGCAGTAATAAGAAATTTAAACCGGTCACTTACTTGTTTTCCGAGAGTGAGTCCAAGAAGACGTTTTCCTGCCACCGTGTTCCGGGTCAAATAAAAGGTAACCTGTAAAACCAAATATATACATATATTAATACCAATTTCGATATTGAATAAACACCCATTTTATATTTAATATTAATACAAACGTTTGATTTGTTTCTCATTTCAACAAATTAAATCGGCCACAACTTTGCTCAAGCGTTGTGCCTGTTTAACAGTTAGAAATGTTCGACTTTATAGAAAATGCTAAAAATTACCTAAATATGTAACATTATCCTTGCATTGCCTCGCGTGCTTATTTCTGCATGAATACAAAATATTTAAGTCAAACAATTAATGTCAGAAACGAAAATAAAAAATTCAATCTAGTACGGAAAATTTGTTTTTGCAGCGATTTAGTCCTGAATCGAGTTTTGGAGCTCCGAGCACTGTTCTCTACATTTGTACTGTTTTATAAACCTCAAACCGCAGTGTGGGCAGCAATAGTTAGTGATGTGGTTAAGTTCGATTTGAGATGGTTACCTTTTTGGTGGGGACTTGGTATTAGTGCAACATTAGCATTTACTAACTGATAGATAATTTTGACAGCAGTGCAAATTGAGTATTTGGTTACAATTCTAGAACAAATTTAATATATGTAACTAAAAGCACGGTTGTAGAACAAAACGAGATAAATGCATGGTTGTATTTTGGATTACGTTTCCTGTAACAAATTTTTTACATACATACATATAAATGTAATTTAGTGGAAAAAAACTAAAATAAAAAATCGTCATTACGGGGAAAAAATCGTAAAATCGTCATTGAGCTAAAAAAAAGTCTGGCCTTCAGAAGTACGTCATACAAAAGTCCTTCTGGAAGCTCTTCTTTGAGTAGCGAATTTGTGCCACCACGTACAAAAAAGGAAGGAGAAAGGAATGACTTTCAGAAAGGCCTTTTGGAAGAGACTTTAACTCCTGAAATTGTCTGCTGCGTAGTATGTGACCCCTCAGCCGTGTACCTGTTCAGAAACTTGCACTTTTCTTGGCATTTGCCTGAAGATACAAAATTAGATTTTAACCCAATAAACTAAACAGAAAGAAACTAAACTCACCAGATATTGTTCAACATGTTACTAAAAATATTTCATTATCGATTTTCGACTACTAAAGGGCCGTTTACATAAGACTTTTGCTTCGCTTTGCTTCATAATTTCGCTTTGACAGAAAAGTTCAATACATGATTTTATATGAGTCTTGCTAAATAGAATGCGAGGAAAGCAAAGCGAAGCAAAATCATGGGCAACTCGCAACTTTTGCGCGCTTTGGCAATTAGCTGTCTACATGTATCTTTCCTCGTACCCTTGAATTTGCATTTAATGACAAAAATAAGGTATTTAGAAGTTTTGATTGCTACTATTAATGCATGTTATTATATTGTTATCTATCTTACAGAGATAAAATATGGAAGAAAAGGATAACGCAGAAGCTGTCAAAGCGTTTATTGTAGCGTACCTTCTACGCTTCACGCTTTGTGGTTAATGCATTTTTTTCAATGCAAAAATCAGCTAAAAATTAGATGGATAAAAGTATAATTGGATTAAATCAGGGAAAATCCTGAAAAACCAGAATGTCTGGTAGCTTAGCTTACGGCCAATGACATGCCCCTGTTAAAATAATGCTTTCTTGAAGCGAAAGGACAAGCAATTCCCATCGCCTAATTTGATTCCATTTTTTAGGATTGAACTGAGCTCCCTTTTTGCATTTTCCTTTTATACACATAAATTACCAAAAATGCAATAAATAAATAAAGTCATATATTCGTACATACTGACTAGCAGCATGAATATTGCCGACAACTCTGCGTCTGCTAATGTTATTTATTTCTATTTTTTCGCGATTGCCATTTTTGTTGCTATGCACGTTTTGTTGTTGCTGTTGTTCATTTATAAAATATTTAGGTAGTATATCACTTGGAATTGCATGCCTCATAAAGTATGAGGTTGAAAATGTGAACCAGAGTAACTGCGGTAGCAACTCAAACCTGATAGCAACAACATCAAACGTGTTCCCAGCATTGGAATCGCTGGCCGAATGGGCTGAATGCCTCGGTGTCTCGTAGGTTGACAGGATGGCCACTTTGCTTATTGTTGTTGGTGTCTATTTCTGCTGACTGTAAACAAATAATATAGTTATCTACAGATATAAATAGTACAAGCGTCGAGAAGTGCGCGGAGCGTGCAAAATGGAGTGGGAAATTGCCAAGTGAGCAGCCAAAAACGGAAGATGAAATGAAAAAAAGCTGATGTTACCAACAACTCGCGAACCAACAGGGCACAGTGGTTTAAGCATGTTTGTTGTTACACAATTCTCTGCTTTCGCTTATGATATTAAATACCATTTCTTTTGTTTTTGTCGCTGTTCCTGGTGGTGATGGTGCGCATTGGCGCCCACGAATATGAAATGTTGCGCCCTCTGTGTGCAATAAATAATATTTTTTCGCATAAAATATGTTATCCGATTTTCATGGCAAGCCGAATAGCAGCAATATTTCATTTTTTATTACCTTTCGGTGTGCGTCTGAAACAGTGTGTGTAAGCCGCGAATACTATGTTTGTAGTTGCTTTTACCAGGCTGGTTACCTTTGCAGCGTTTAAAAAAAATATCGCTAAAGCAGAGCGCAGTTATTCATGCTATTCAATGCTACCGATCTCCATGCACACACTCCCATAGCGCACAGTGAAAACGAAAATTCGCAAAAGAAAACTCACACTCATTCAATCGCACACACTCATAAATCTCATCGCGTTTCGCGCACCTTTATGACAACGCGCCGAAATGTATGCTAGTAAAACGATGTTGTGTTTCCGACCAACCGCCATGACATCCTTCCATTACAGTGCCGTGCATTGAACAATGCTTTCCAGTTAAAATGTATGAAATGCCGACACTCTGTGATATGGCAATTTGAATTTTTATTACTTTTGTAAACTTTGCTTTACTTTTTAGTGAAAAATTAGTGTTAAGTGGGTTTTAGGGAAATGTTTATACATAAATCTCCGCACACTTTAAATCACTACGCATAAATGGTGTTATTTCTTTTTAACAAATGATCAGGGCTCGAATCGTAACATCCGTTCACGGATCCAAAACGATACGAAAGCAAATTACGTGATACGTCAGGCAGTATACACTGAATGGGCAAAAAGTACGTTCACGTATGTCATAATTAATGTGACCAACTAGTTCATAGCTCCAAGAAGTACAGCTTTGGTTGGGTTAAGTAACGCCGCAAGCCGATTACGAAATTTCGAATGCGGCTAAATTCGATCTCTGAGCCTCGCGAAGGTTGGACTGTCTAAAAGAAAGTGTGGATATGATTCCACTTCATCTTCCTCTTGACAGCTGATACAAAAGGATCAGTCGAAACCCCTAATCTCACCGCATCAATACCAATCGCACGATGGCCTGTCAGAACCTTCATCACTAGCCCTTGAGAGGTAACGTGCTAAAAAAAAATACCCTAGATGCTTTCCATTTCCAGACAACCGGTCAGGTACGAGCATGATTTTTAATTTCGACCAAACTCAAATACATTGTTTGCTGGTCCAAATAATGAGACACGTATTTTTTCTTTTGGCTCAGAAAAATTTTTCGGGCGAATTAAACGCGATTTTGTTTTTCAGGCAAAAATCGATTATTCGAATTGACAGTGAGAATTTTTTTTTAAATGCCCATAACTTTGTCAAAATTTAATAGATTCCAACAATGTTTTTACTCAAATGTCAGTAATTCTTGTCACTTCAAGATAGAATGATATAATTATTGATTTTCATTATTTAAAATTTTTTATTTAACAATAAACAAAAGGTGCAAATTTTTTTATTTAATTTCTCAAAAAGTTTATTTTTTTTTCTCTCAAACTTTTTTATCGGGAAAGAGACACTTTGAACTACAATCAACCCAAATCTCTAATAGCGAAGATTTTTTTTTTCTGAGTTATGATTTTTTATAGAAAATATACGTTTTTGTGGTACATACTCAGTGGCGGATTTATCGTACAGGCAACATAGGCTGAAGCCTAGGGCGGCAGAATTAAGGGGCGGCAAAATTTAAGACAGCTAAATTAAAAGAAAAAAATTTATTTGGATTCAGCTGCACTTGAAATTGTGTTTGTGTCTGTAAAATATTATTAATGATTCATCTCATTCAATACAATTCAAAATTAGAATTACGCTGCGAATTTTTCCTTAGTATAGCAGTCGTTGAAATTTCCATTTAACTTTCATTCACGCGGCTTAGAAACCTGACGGCGCGCCTGCGCGTGACGCAAAGAAACAGCCGACACGCTGCCCCGAGAACGAGAATCATCTAAAACAAACAGCGAAAACAAACTGAATGCTCTTGCGTTGCTGACTATAGAGTCAGATTTGTTTCTATCTATCGATTGTGAAGATATTATCCGCGAATTCGCAGCTGAAAAATCAAGACGTAAAGAACTGTGAAAAAGAAGTGTTTGAAAGAGGGTTTTTGTTGAATACCTTATCCATGCTGATGTCGAATTTGTTAATTCCGTTATGTATTTCATTATTAACGAACTATATTGTAATAAAGCACTGACAATAACAATCATATTTGATATATATATATATATATTTTTTTTTTCGTGAAAAAAGGGCGGCAAGTTATGAATTGCCTAGGGGCGGCAAATATTTAAATCCGCCACTGTACATACTACAATATTCTTATATTGTTTAACTAAATGGAACATATGTATGTAATATATCAGCAAAAAGTACAGCCGTGATCATTTTTTGTGTATCAAATAGATATTAGAACACACTTTCCACCATACAGTTTCGATTATAAAAAGCGGGAAAATGTGATTTTGTATTTCGAAACTGTATGGTGGAAAGTGTGTTCTAATATCTATTTGATACACAAAAAATGATCACGGCTGTACTTTTTGCTGATATATTACATACATATGTTCCATTTAGTTAAACAATATAAGAATATTGTAGTATGTACCACAAAAACGTATATTTTCTATAAAAAATCATAACTCAGAAAAAAAAATCTTCGCTATTAGAGATTTGGGTTGATTGTAGTTCAAAACACATTTTTTGAGAAATTAAATAAAAAAAAATTTGCACCTTTTCTTTATTGTTAAATAAAAAATTTTAAATAATGAAAATCAATAATTATATCATTCTATCTTGAAGTGACAAGAATTACTGACATTTGAGTAAAAACATTGTTGGAATCTATTAAATTTTGACAAAGTTATGGGCATTTTAAAAAAACATTCTCACTGTCAATTCGAATAATCGATTTTTGCCTGAAAAACAAAATCGCGTTTAATTCGGCCGAAAAATTTTTCCGAGCCAAAAGAAAAAATACGTGTCTCATTATTTGGACCAACAAACAATGTATTTGAGTTTGGTCGAAATTAAAAGTCATGCTCGTACCTGACCGGTTGTCTGGAAATGGAAAGCATCCCTATAAAAACATTTGTTGCAGCAGACAAATGTCTTCTTTTCCATTTTTTATGTCACAAAAGGAGCCACCCAGCAAAACCTTTGATTCCATGTAATGCATGAAGTAATCGAAATAAGCTCTGTGCACCACTTACCAGTTGGTTTACAAAACTGGTTACTTTAACATGGGCATGTCATTGGAGGTAACCGCTTGCATTGTTTGAGAACTTATTACGTAATGACTTCACAAGATCTCTATCCACCGCTTACCCACTAGTTTACCGAGTCGATTACATTAAGCTTTACATAATCAGTTCCTTGTAATGTATTCTATAACCCATCTATTGAAAGATGTTATATAACCGCATACATACATACCTTACGTAATCAGTGATCAGTAATCTATTCCATAATTACTCCCAAGGTAAACAAATAATTATGGCTTTGTTCATAAAAAGTAGAATGGGTTTGAAATGCTTTACAAAATGACATTACCATACAATTGTTCTATTAAAAAGCATTTTCAAGCCTATTTTACTTTTTATAAAATTGGCTGTCAGTCCTTAATTTCTCGTTTTTATTTAAAAATTTTAGTGGAAAATATACAGTGGTGGTAGGGACACGACATTTAAACAAATTTTTCCTATTTTTCAGTTGTTTATTTAATACTTTTTATTTAGTTTTTATAAAATTATAGCTCATTATCTAACAAAAACTGTATCATCTCATATTTGAAACTTTGTGCAAAAATTATAAAAATTCTGCACAATTTCATCTAAAGTTTCAACTGTTTAATCAGATTTTTTAGAATTTTTTGAGTATCAAGTGTTATAGCCCTGCGCTGATTTTTGATAATTTTTATTCTGAATGTATTCCGCACTTTTTTCCATACAAAAAAAAATCTCGAACATACTTCGTATGGAAGAAAATGCGTTAAAAAAATTGCCAAAAGTCAACGCAATTTTTTAGCATCTTAAGACTTACACTTCACTGTACTAAAATTTAATGTTTTGCAGTTTTGCAGAATTTTTGTAATTTTTGCACAAAGTTTCAAATATGAATTTATATGGTTTTAGATAATGAGCTATAATTTTATAAAAAAAAAATAATAAATATTAAATAAACCAAAGAAAAATAGGCAAAATTTAAAAAAAAAAATCGTGTACCTATTTATTTTTCCACCACTGTAGGTATAATTAAATCAAGAACAAAACGAATCAAATTACATAAACACCTTTATGGTCTGCTTATTAAATTATGCGACACTTTTACCAGTTTTGCAGTTTTTCTTTTCTTTTAATATTTTTATTAGAGTCTAGGATAATAACCAATAAGCACCATATAACCCACATTTCAAATTTTGTTCATAAATTATAAAAATTCTACAAACTACCAATTTCCTCCAAAAATGTCAAACTTTCTATTCAGAATTTTTGAAAAATTTTATGTATAGTTTTAAACTTAATCGGCTATAAAACTGCATACCCAAAATTTTTACAAAAACTCTGAATAGAAAGTTTTAAAATTTTGGAGGAAACTGGTAAGTTTTGTTGTGTTTTTATATGGTGTTTGTTATAAAATGTGCCAAACTTTTATAATAAATAATAAACATAAAAAAACCAAAGACAAATATCCAAAACAGGTCAAAATGTCACATAATTTAATCAAATCACAAGTGTAAAGGTTTACAAGATGAAAGAATTCCATTTCTCATTTTTTATTTCGAACCCATTGGTTTTTAAAATGACGGGCTTTCGCTCTTTTAATCCTTTTCGTTAAGTCAAAACTGTTATGAGCACATTACTTTTAAAGTATTACAACAACTTAAAAAAATTGAATTAAATTTGTATTCATACATTAAATGTTTATGAAACGTTAAAGCTTAAGTTATTATTACCTACAGTAAAACGGTAGATGTAAACTTTTTTATGTTGAATCCATTGGTTTTTAAAATGACGGTTCTTCGATTTTTCTTGCTTTTCGTAAAGAGCCATGAAACGTTTTTTCGCCAAGGCTTTGATTTTCCGGTGTACCTATGCACAAAAAAAAATCAAAAAGAATTCAAAATTAGAAGTGAAAAAGCTTCCTATAAACATAATGAAAATTACCGAGTAAAACAGACATAAGCTTACTATAATGTAGTAATTTCTTCTTATTCTGTTTGCCTTCCAAATTGTAGTCCAAAATGAGGTTTGTAGAAAATATGCTATCGAATTTCTTCTCTATGCCAACCTTTTCCAAAAGAAGATCTACCGTTGCCATCTATAATTAGTTAAGTAAAAATTCAAAACACAAGTTATAAGAAGGTTTTTTAATGAAGTAATTTGAATTTAATATTTACCATCATTTTTGTTTTCCTCTGAAATCATCTCTATAGCGTCTAGCTCGTCCTGTGTTTGTATCGGGAAATATGATATATATTTTGATCTGGCAAATAAATTTGAACATCCACCAAGCTACATGGCTGTCTCCAGTTCGAAAAACGAGAAACCAAATCGATCATGTTGTGATAGACGGAAGGCATGCTTCAAGCGTTTTGGACGTACGTACACTCCGAGGGCCAAACATCGACTCGGACCACTATCTTGTTGTAGCCAAGATACGCACCCGCCTCTGTGCAGCAAAAAATGTGCGCCCAACAATGCAAGGAAAGCTTAACGTCGAAAAGCTGCAATCACAACAGACGGCCAATTTATTCGCCACTCGACTCACACACCTGCTCTCTGAGAGCACTCTTCAACAATCCGACGTACGCGAGCAGTGGAACCACATTTCCCGATCATTAAGTACCGCCGCCGAAGAA
>NW_016161001.1:0-5456 GCF_001687245.7 Rhagoletis zephyria | reverse complement strand
GAAAGCCGCCGTTGATCGCCCACTTAGTTACCTGGTTCATGTAACCTCAAGCCAGATCAAAAAGGGTGTATAGAAATCGTCCCTTAACCAAAAGTTCCACATCATCTACATAGGCGATCACCCGACAGCCCACTTTTTCCAGTTCCTATAGAAGATCGTTTACACCTGCAATTCAGAGTAGGGGAGAGAGAACACCACCTTGTGGAGTGCTCCTATTGACTCTGCACTGAGTGCAGACGCTCCCCATCTCCGCCGCGATAGTTCTGTCACGAAGTAAGCGGTAGATAAGCCTTATTAGGATGGTTTCATCCCCATATTATGAATATACTTTACTATTGCCTCTGAAGTGACAATTTTGAAGGCCCTCTCGATATCGAAGAAGGCCTCTACTGCATAACTTTCATGCGTGACCACTTTACCAATACTTTACTGATAGGCCTTAAATCTTTAGGGGAAACATGAGAGCCATTTCCGGCCTCCAAGCCTTTGGATGTACCCGATTTTCATGCAACTCAATATAAATAGGATCCAACCAATTACACGACACCTTCAGAGCCCTTTGCAGCTGCGCAGGTATGATGCAATCGGTCACCGGCGACGTTAGTGGTTTGAACGAATTTATCGCCCAGGCCATGTGACGATCATCCAGAAGATCGGGGAAGTACAGGACCTGGGGAGAGATTCCATAACCAGTTAGCGACAATTTTCGAATTGCTATCGCACTTTTTGACGCAAAAACATTTATATCATGCGTCAAAAAGTGCGTTAGCGATCCGAAAATTATCGCTAACTGGTTATAGAATCTCCGTCCTGAAGTACAAAATATCGCAAAGAAGTATATTTGACTGTACTTCGAAGTACGAAGTACAAGAGCGAAAAAAGAAGTACTGTACTTCCGAAAGAAGTACGGTTGGTCACATTAGTCATAATCCGAAAAATGTATTTTTACGTGACGAGAAGTACGAAAGAGTAATAATTCCGTTTACGAAATATGGTTTTTAGTCATTAAATATCGATCATTACTTCCGATGTCGGAAAAAGGTGTTTTAACATCCTTTAAAGTGGCCGGAGCAGTAAATTTTACCTAATATTGGAAATCAGTTTTTAGCCGACTTCAAAAAAAAGGAGGAGGTTATCAATTCGTCGGAATATGTTTTTTATGTATATTACCACATAAAGGTTAAATTAGTGGTGACATACCATAACGTCAAAGCCATAACCATTGCCATAGCCGTAACCATATTAATTATCTAGCTGACTTTCCGTAGTCAACAACTCAAAAGCAGATCAATATAAAAGGCACGAACTTGTACTTTCTTAATAATATACATTTATTGTGCATAAATTAAACAATTTTGTTAAAAAATGTTATTTTATGAAAAAATACGAAGTTTGTATTACTTGAGAGATAAAATAATTTTCTTTATTTTGACGCGATTAGGTTTTGAATCGGTTATCTCTTCTTTTATATCTTTTTTATATTTTTGCGCCAAATAATTTCGGTACAGTTCAAATCAGCATGAGAAGTTCTATCGAGCCACATTTTTGATTTTTGCATAGCTAAATGGTTCATATTCTAGACTTAAGCCAAAACGTTGGCTGTGAACAATATTTAATCATGGCACAGTGACGATAATAAGCGACAACAAAATATCTGGCGGAACCTTCAATCATGCCAGAAGAAATCGACCGTCATGCAAGAAACATTGTTTTTTATTAATTTGATTCGGCATTCTTACAATAAAATCATGTATGCATATAAAGTCCATAAAATATACCAATAAAAATTGGGTACTTTTTCAACTTCAAAACTTGGCAATACTGCCTTTTGTTCGATGCTTCATTTTAGCTTTCGTTGGGTTTCAGATCAACTTTGTTCAAATATGCCGAACAATTGGCAGCACTGCTGCTTGTTCCTTGAAATTGTTGTTGCATTTGCTTGTTTGTTTACATATTCTGCTGAACCGCTGATTGTTTTTTGGTGGGATTGATTAAACAACCTACCAATCAATATTGGTTGTCTGGTATAAAAACAGAGTTGCATATCTCATATTTAAATAGCCAATATTGGCCATTTAAGTGCAGATTAAATGTATGATCTGAAAATTAATAGTGGAAGTTAATCAACAATCTCTACTTAAGTATGCCTTCTGAAATCGGGCTTGCTAAATTTGAAACCTAAAGTTCTAGGTCGCCTCCGAACGGCAAATGGTTTTTATGAGAAGCGATTTCATGGCAGAAGTACTCGACCGCAGATCGGGAATTGCGTAGAATGATCTGGATAAAAGTCTTCCTAAAATAAATTTGAAAAATTTATTGAAATAGGAACTCTTCTGACTATGAATTTTTGAGGAAAATTATCTTTTTGACTATTTTAATAAGCAAATTTAGCAAAAAGAAGAACAGTTTAATATTTTAACAAGCAGGAAAAACTTAATCAATATTGTTTAAATTTAAGCAAAACGGCAACGCTGGTTATATGCAAGAATCAAGTCGAATTTATACAAGGTGGTGTTACTGGCGAATTTAGATTTTCGCCGTTGTACTGCTGAATGTCAAAATGATGTGTTTGTTGTAATATGAATTCGACTTGAGGTGGTAGCAGGAATACAACACAACAACCACATGTATTTAGTATTGAGGATGTTATGTCAAATCTCAATTCGCCCCAAAGTTTACATATATTTTGTTTTTGCTTTTGATGGGTGTGCTGTCAAATCAGTAAAAGCAAAAACAAAATACACTTAGGTCTCTTTTTATTCGGATTTGAATTTATGCGGTTTTTGAAACCATTTTTTCGCTCTAGAGATTTTGCTTTTTTGAGAGTTTTTATTACTTTTTTTCAGTGTGTAAGAGCCAATGCTTCTGATAAATAATTTGTCTTTGTCTTCTTACACACATAATTCATGTATTTATTGTGGTATTTTTTGTTAGTTTTTATGCGGTTTTTTATGATTTTTTTAAAATGGAGTATTTGCATTTATGCGGTTCTTGAAAATGCTGGAACGCATCCCCTGCTTTTGTATGAAAGTAAGCAGCATGTACCGCATAAAAAATACCTGAGTGTACTTAGTATTTAGAGATGTGTAAGTACTCAAATGAAACAAGTAAGAAAGTCTAAGTTCGGGCGGAGCCGAACATTAAATACCCGGCGCAAGTATTAAATATATGTTTTTTCACCTTCCCGAAACCTACCGCTAGATGGTAAGCCGGGGTGTATCAATGTTGAGTAAATTAGCATCCTTAAATTTCGAAATATTGAAATTTCAAGCATTTCTGAAATTTACCGTTATATGAAAAGCGGCCGTAATTTTAGTCCGATTTCAACAATTTTCAACGGTTTTCTTTTATGGTACAAATTGCTAGAACGGTTAACGAGATACATATATGTATGTGATCATAAGTGGGCGGTGCCACGCCCATTTTCCAAAATTTTACCATAAACCTATTTCCTGATAAAGAATTGTTGCAACCATCAATTTTGAATAAATTAGCTTTAATATTTACTGATTTATCCAGGATTTCGTATTTCTCGAAATTACCGTTATATAGGATCTGGNGTATTTCTCTAAATTACCGTTATATGGGATGTGGGCGTGGTTATTGTCCGATTTTAAAAATTTTCGGCCATTTGGTATGCTGTACCAAGTTTGGACAGAAGAACTGTGCAAAGTTTGGAAGAAATTGGTGCAGCGGTTACCAAGATATACACATGTAACTATAAGTGGGCGTGGCTAAGCCCATTTTCCAAAAATTTTTAATATTCTTATTTTTCGTCTAAAAGTTATTCTAATGTCAATTTTGAGTGAATTAGCTTCAGTAGTTACTAAAATATCGTAGTTTTCGTATATCTGAAAATTACCGTTATATGGGAGGTAGGCGTGGTTATTGTCCGATTNTGCAGCGGTTACCAAGATATACACATGTAACCATAAGTGGGCGTGGCTACGCCCATTTTTCCAAAAATTTTTAATATTCTTATTTTTCGTCTAAAAGTTATTCTAATGTCAATTTTGAGTGAATTAGCTTCAGTAGTTACTAAAATATCGTAGTTTTCGTATATCTGAAAATTACCGTTATATGGGAGGTAGGCGTGGTTATTGTCCGATTTCGCCCATTTTCAATACCATCCGTCCTACACCCAAAAGAAGTGCACGTACCAAGTTTCGTTAAGATATCTCAATTTTTACTCGAGTTATCGTGTGCACAGACGGACGGACGGACGGACAGACAGTCACCGCTTAATCGATTTCTTTTTTCATTCTGATCTTTTATGTATACATTTGCCTATATCTATCTCGATTCCTTTTGCCTGTTACAAACAACCGTTATGTGAACAAAGTTATAATACCCTTGTACACAAGTGCGCTCGGGAATAAATATGGGTAACAAATGCAATAGGAAATTTCTTTAGAATTTTAAAAATTTTAATTTTTAGATTCACAAGTACGAATAGGTAATTTTTAAGCTGACATAGTTAGAAGAACGAAGTTCGAGGATATTATCGAGCCCTTAACATATACTTTTTTCAAAAACATATATTGCGAAATTTCAAGGATAAAATTTTAAAATGACATTTTCAGTATATACCAGCCCTTCTGCACCAGAAACTTGAATCTGTTTAAATTCTACAGGATTTCCTCATAAATTGTATACCCATTATTCTTCTCTAAGCACATTTCTCTGAATTTTTTAAATCATTTTTGAATTACTGACGTCAGAGTAAAAAACTAAAAACGCCATTTTACTATATTTGGCCCAGGGTTGCGCGAATATATTGATATTTGAGTTTAAAATTTACTATCGCGCGGTGTTATATGTATAATGAGCTAGACATTTATAAAAAAAATATTAATTATTAAATAAACAAGTAAGAAAGTCTAAGTGCGGGGGAGCCGAACATTAAATACCCGGCGCAAGTATTAAATATATGTTTTTTCACCTCTCCGAAAGATGGTAAGGCGGGGTGCATCAATTTTGAGTAAATTAGCGTCCTTCAATTTCGAAATATTGAAGTTTCAAGCATTTCTGAAATTTACCGCCGCTGCCGCAATTTTACTCCGATTTCAATAACTTTCAACGTATTGCTTTTACGTGGCAGGCACAATAACCGTACCGAGTTTGGTACAAATTGGTGGAACGGTTACCGATACACATATATGTGATCATAAGTGGGCGGTGCCACGCCCATTTTCCAAAATTTTACCATAAAGGTATTTCTTGGTAAAGAATTCTTGCAAGCATCAATTTTGAATTAATTAGCTTTAATATTTACTGATTTATCGAAGATTTTGTATTTTTTGTATGTGGGCGTGTTTATTGTCCGATTTTAACAATTTTCGGCGATTTTATATGCTGTACCAAGGCCAACAACTGTGCCAAGTTTAGAAGGAATTGGTGCAGCGGTTACCAAGATATAACGGGTGATTTTTTAAGAGCTTGATACCTTTTTTTTT
>NW_016161000.1:42241-56623 GCF_001687245.7 Rhagoletis zephyria | reverse complement strand
ATTATGTGGTACATTCCACGTTAAACTCGTTGGAAATTATGCATGTCAAGAAGATGAGTCTACCTTCAGTGTCGACTTTAATTTGACTATGAATACACCCCCTTATATTCTCAACAGTTTGTAATGGAAGCCAATTTTTTCATATTGGATCAGCTTTAAATCTAAAAATCTGCGCTCTACAGCCGCAGAGCTATGTATGAGGCAAGTAACGTAAATAAAAAAATAAAAATAAATTAAAAATTAAAACTTTTTAATATACCACGCTTTAATAAATGGACTATAAAATGGAAAATAAAATTTCTCAGTCCCATAGAATTTGTTTTGATAGCTTTTGATTTTAAAATTTTGGCATAAGTCATTGTAAACAATTTATGAGATTGAAAACGAAAAACGTGGAGCGCGTGCAATACAAAGCACTTGATTTAATTGACAATAGTCAAACTACATAACATAGACCTAAAATTTGTTCAGCGGCAATAGAAATTTGAGATCGATTTTAAGCGGTCGTTATTCATATACCTACATACATACATACATATATTACTTTTCACATCAATTCAAGTCGATTACATGCGCCCCACGCTTTTCATTTTCTTGTGACTTATAATTGTGCTAAAAAATAATATTATTATGAAATTTTTGGAAAATGGGCGTGACCCCGCCTACTTATGATGAAATTCTGTATCTCAGTAACCGCTTCACCAATTTTTACTAAACTCGGTCCGAGCCTTGCTTTTGGTCCAACTAAGAAATTGGTTTAAAATCTTTGAAATCAGGCAATAACAACGCCCACCTCCCATATAACGGTATAAATCGATGATTGCAATAATCACTTAGCAGAAAATTTGATCATTAAATTTTTGGACCCCAAGTGTGTATCTCGGTAACCGATTCATCAAATTCAACCGAAATTGGTGCACCTTATAACCTTGGTATGGAAAAGCAATTCCGTCCTGTATAACGGTAAATTTCAAAAATACGAAAACTCCGATATTTCAAAAACTGAGGACACAAATTTACTTAAAGTTAATACTTACAATAATTTCTTAACAATAAATCAGACTGTTATAGACTTTTAGGAATTGGGCGTTAACCGGTTTATCGATTTCTATCAAACTTGGTTCAATGATTTCAATAAGTGAGCATATTATCGAAAATGTTTGAAATCGGGAAAAATACCCCTGCGTATCATGCAAAGGTAGTTGAGAGAAAGTTGAAACGACGATATTTGATAGCTGCGTCAGGTATATAAATTCGGTTTCGCCCAAACTTATACTTCTTTACTTGTTATTAATGATTTCTATGTACCTAAAGACCTGATCTTTCGATCGAGATAACTTCAAACAATATTAAAAATGACCATAATTGATAAAATTTACAAATAAAGTTCCGTTTAGAATTTTCACCATGAAATGGGAGAATTTTGGAAAACGTATAGAACCATCGGAGAGTCCACACAAAAATCTATATATATCACAGTTTTCGAATTATTTTGCCTTTTTCTGTCTGCTTCCCAGCTAGTCGAAAAATAGCTTATATTGCACCGTTCAGCGCGCCCCATATGCGTAATTTAAAATAGCAAAATTTAATATAATTTGGTGTGGTATAATATAACATAAAACATGTTATATATAATGAATTGGCTGTGATTATAACTAATTTTTTTTGGAAAACATCATGCGTTTCCGCCAAAAACCAAGAATCAAAATTTATCCAAACAAACTTGTATTAGTGGCCATAAAAAAATGTTTAGTTTAAATTTTATAACTTTTAATAAAAGTATTGTCCACACTACAACAAAATCCATTCTACTTAGTTTCAAACTTTGGGCGTGTGTGAATCGGTAACAAAGTTCTATGGGGAAAGCTGTTGAATAATATTTTTACTATGGTGAGACAGTTTTGCCAATCTGCTGTGTGAAATGAAATATTTTTTGACAGCAGTAAATTTTTGATAACCGCAGATTTATTGGGAATAAAATATTACAAATTGAAGTGAAATGAATATTTTAAGAAAACATCTACCATTGTTGACTGCAATTCATCTATTTAAGCTTTTATTTAACGAAAAATTACACACATCAACAATTTTTGCGATTGTCAAAATTTTCTATGCATTTGTCAAAAATTTCACTAGCCTCATGAGCTACTGAAATTTATTCACCTCATAGTTGTCAAAAATTTACTCGACGCGAACTTTGTTACCGATTCACAAACGCTCTTTGTAACAAATTTACAATTTCAATAATAAATTTTATTAAACGCTCCTCAATTAATATTAATACAATAGTTTGATACAACTCTTTTGACTCATTTTTTTGTTATTGCTTTTTTAATTTTCCACAAAGTTTAATTTAGTTTAACTTTTCACGTTTAAACATAGGTATGTATGGCTTTTGTCTTAAAAGGAAATATAAAAATTTAAATTTTATTTAATAAACACAACGAAAAAGCTAGTTTTTCTTTAACATGTAAAATCTGTTTTTTTTTTTTCTTAAACATACATAAGTCTGTTTGATCGCTCACATAGTGGTGTTGTCTAGAAATTATCATCAAGAAGCAGTTCAGCCCAATAATAAAATTTCAAACAACGCCACTCTGTAAATAGCAAAAACAACAAATGTACCAGTCGAGTAATTTGGCTTGATTCAAAACGAACATTTGGAAGCACACTTGCATATTCTCAAGTAGCACACTGGTGTATAACTTGGTATAAATTTGTGAATTTTGGTACAATTAGTCAGATTTATATCGAAATTCGTAAATTTACACCAAGTTATACACCAGTGTGCTACTTGAGTTGTGCCTATCTCATTTGGCGGAACATATATATATTTAAATTGTTATTTTGGGTTCTTTTTTGATTATGAAAAAGTAGTTGTGAAGTGCATAATGAAAAAAAACGTGGTTCGGTTACAGGCTACATGATAATAACTGCTACAAGTACTAGGGTAAAGTTACGCAGCGGGAGTCAATTGTCAACTCCTAGGACAACGCCATGTTAAATGCGACAGTAGACAGCAGGGGTTGAAGATTTGCGAGGTGCCGGTATTCGACTCTCGAAAATTGGTGAACTAGTTCTGTACTATTTAGTACTTTCCACCACAGGGTACACATACACCAACAATCAACGAATACACAGAAGCGCGAATTACACTAGTGTCAAATCTTTCTTTTTGCTCTTATTATTACACCTGGTATAACTTCATCATGAGCACATTCATATGTACATACAAATGTACATACGTATATATATCTATGACACATTATTAAGTATAGCATAAGTAACGATAAATAGTTTGCTTTAATGGTAACGCCAAACAGTTACTCATTCTCATTCTTATCCATAATGTAATTCAGTTTAAACACTTCAAATAATTTACACAACATATTTAATTTAATATGTCATACCTTAGTGGAGTTTTTTCAGAAATATATTAATAACATGTGAATACTTAATTTGAAATAATGACGGGGACGCATAATTGAATGACGTATTTCCTATTACGAATATACATATATATATATATATATATATATATATATATATTAGGGTGGGTCAATTAAAAAAGGTGATTCATATCCTTGCGATTCTGGTACTATGGACCATAACAAACATTTTCGCCCAAGGAACCATACCTCTAAAATCATTTTCGAGCCTGCCAAAATTTTTTGGTAGATATTTTCAAAAATACCAAATAAACGACCTCTTAGATGCATTTCAAAGACAAAAAAATATTATTGAAAATGTGTATACGGGGGTTTTTTGGGTCAGAGAATCCATTTTTCGCATTAATTTTTAATTTTGATCGCCACCAGAGTGGTTTTTGAACAATTTTTTGGATTTTTCACTTTTTTTGGGGGAAATTGACGAACTTATTGCTCAAATAGTCAAATCTTTGACTTTCTAATAATTTAAAATAATGGAAAAATATTTATTTCTTTATTTTGCTTTATTTTTTTATTTTTAATTTTTTTTATTTTTTTTATTTTTTTGCGATCAAAATTAAAAATTAATGCGAAAAAAGGATTCTCTGACCCAAAAAACCCCCGTATACACATTTTCAATAATATTTTTTTGTCTTTGAAATGCATCTAAGAGGTCGTTTATTTGGTAGTTTTGAAAATATCTACCAAAAAATTTTGGCAGGCTCGAAAATGATTTTAGAGGTATGGTTCCTTGGGCGAAAATGTTTGTTATGGTCCATAGTACCAGAATCGCAAGGATATGAATCAACTTTTTTAATTGACCTACTAATTGACCCACCCTAATATATATATATATATATATACATACATAAGTTGCCATTATTTTCTCTAACTCAAGCACACCTTATATTTATCAGCGTCCACGTTTTAATATAAATTAATAAATTGTTTGTGGCTTGTTAGTCGTGCCACATTTACATACTACTTATTGAAACTGTTTGTCATACATATTTACCATACAGGGATGCCAACTATATTAATATTGTATATATATTGGAGGAAATTCCCGAATAAAATTCCCCTATATTCAAAGGTACTCCCCAAAAATATCTTTCACTATTTAACTCTCTGCTACTGACGTGACCAAAAATTCAATATTTTACTGTATAGTCTCCCAGACACCAATTTTTCAGATATATGTCAGATATTTATTAATAATTTTTTTTTCGATTTAAGCCGATTTTTAGTAATCGCTGCTATTGAAAATATGTCGAACTTTCGGTGGCTTTCAGACTACTAGTTCAATTGCAGAGAGCTAAGGCACGTCACCTGTATTAAAAAAAACTACAAATGTCATTACCTAATTATAATGAGATAATAAGGGCAGTATTTTAAATAATATAAAACACAATCACTTTTGAGTATATTTCGTAAAGCATATCTATCATTTATGAATGTATATCGAGCATAGATGAATTATTCTTTAGAATCACGTGATGCAATTTTTGAAATTCTCTACAATTCTCACAAAAATCAAGAGAGGATTTATTTTTGAATACCTATGGTGTTTTCATGTCTACCAAAAAATTTCTGCTTTTTATTGCCCCTTTCTCTTTTCGCGTTCTATTCTAAAATAAAGGCAAACCGTAAGAAAATTGTGAGTTCGTTTCCTAAAATGTCACACTCTTGCAAGACAAAAAAGGCACATTCTCTACCCTTTGAAGCTTTATCAGGGGAGATGGTTGCCCTGAAAGTTAGATGGTTGCTTAAAACGACAATATTATGAAATGCGTGATCTTGACAAGGCCAAGAGGGCAAAAGCATGCCCTTTTACAGGATTGAATGTAACATCAAACACATTTTGCACCGTGCAAGGGCAACATTTTTTGGAAGAAACGAAATCACCATATACATATTGATAAATTCTAACTCTGATTAGACTAGACAAAATTACAATTATGAACATATTTAAACGAAAACTTGTTTCCTTGACTTTGGAGACGCTGAATTCAAAAATGCAATTTGTTTTTTGATACCTTTCATACTTTAACTGTAAATGCAGAGTGAAGTTGAAAATTCGGATTCTTGTTGCATTTACATATAGTTCGTTCCATTTTCAAAAGTGAGGTGTCAGTTTATAGGGATTAGTCTGTAGATATCCAGTAAAGTTTTTTTTTGTAAAAATTGTTAAAGAATTGAATTCAAACTGTTTTATAAGTTAAATAAATTAGGTATTACAATGTGGATATGATTCGACATTGTTTTGAAAATACTGCAATTCTAAATCACACGTATAAGGGTTTCCGCCTCTTTAAACAATTAAATCCAATTTAATTAATGGATTTGGGTAACTGAAATATGCACGATACGTATGCACGATATATATGAAATACGAACTGTACTAATATAACAAATACGATGCCGTAATACTTGCGCTTGATATATGTATATAAACATTTTAATATTTCATATACACATATTTTGTATAATTTAATTAAATTGGATTTGTAAACAGTTGGCGACCCCCTTCAAAACATTTCCAAGTTATGATCTTAAAACTCTTTCGTCTGACTCCCATATATATGGTGATACACATTTCAGTCACCTAATTCCCTAAACTAAAATGAAATTTGACTTTTTAAACAGGTGCAAACCCTCCTACATGTAGTTAAAAATGGACCCATTGATACCCATCTTTTAATAATTCATTCAACGTATTAAATAATGTAATTTTTTTTAACAGGTGGCAACTCTTTCAAAAAATTAGATCCTAATTACACATTTAAGGCTCAAGGCATTTAATGTGCCGTCTTATTTTGGAAAATCGAACGAATGGTTCAGATCTGATGGCATTAACAAAAAAAACTATTTGATGCATCTGCCAAAACCGCATTATTTCGCAAAGTGCAAAAAAGTAGCGTATTTTTTACAGATAGAAGACCATACTTTTGATCTGTGGAATAAAAAAACATGATTGTTAAATTTACTGTTTTAAACTTTAGTAACATTTATTATTTTCATCAAAATAAATTTGCATTTAAATAAAGCAAAATATAGTGAGTCTAAACTATAAAATGAAAATTTTTTAATGAGTTTATTTTTTACAGTATTCTTTAGCAATTTTAAACAGAAAAATTAAAAATTTAACATAATATCTCATAAGTTGTATTTTTGTAAAGTTTTCCCGTGTAAAGCCCAAAACTGGTGTGTGTGACTAAAATATTTGGTTTTAAATGCATAACTTCAAGGGCATTTTTTCTGTGTATTATTCATTTTATACAAAATTTGGGACCAGAGCCTTGATAATGTATAAACTACCATTCCAAAAATACCGATTACGTCTATATTTTGGAGAACAAAAAGATTTGCACGATTGCAATTTCTATATTATCCACCCGGTTGCATGAATCAATTACGTCTTGTTTTAAGTCCGTAACACCGCAGTGAGATAGTTATTACCAGTTGTATTTCATTTTATTCTCAATAGGCAAATCGTTTGTATATTGAATTCCTCAAAATTTAAAGCCATCACCAGATTCCCCCGAGAAATTAAAATTCAACCAAAATCGCGGAATTCTCGCCGATTGGCATCACTGATACCATATAGCGCGACTAGTTCATTGTAGCATGTATTGCCTCCACAAGCAGACATTCACAAAAATCCATTGGCATTGATACATATTTTTATGCAATTAAAACATTATTCAGTGCGGACGTGTTTAATGCGTTGCCATTGCGATGCAGTAAGTGCAGATTTCCGCAAACCATCAAATGCATTACTCCCCATTTTGTGGTCAAGCGGCCCGGATTGCGTTTAGGACAAACTTCAGATGCAGAATGTAAAACCGATGAGAAAAACTTTTGAATATTTTTCTCAAGCGGAGGAAGTTTTCGTTTGCTTAGTTTTATGGCTAATGTAAATTTTGTGTGTTTTGGGAAAATTATCACCCAATCTTTAAGAAGGGCAACCAAATTTTATTAAAATGGTAACACTTCCAACCAGGGACCCCCGACCAGTTATAACTTTTAAAATAAACTACCCAGATTCATAAAAATAAAAATAAAAATAACCTTTTCATGCTTTATTTATCGAACATTTTTAGTAAAAACTCATATTATAAACTCTTTAGATATATTTTATGTTTCATGGTTAAGGCCAAAAGTCAACAGTTTTGCAACTTAAGTGTATAAACGGGGGTTGCAGCCTATTAAAAATAATATCAATTAATAATATTATCAAAATAAAATATAACATTATTGATACCACACGGAAAGGTACATATGTAGTCCTCGCGACAATAGTATGGAAGAAATTAAAAGGACAGTTGCCACTTATAAACAGAAAAAAACAAAATAAGTATTTATCGGACCATTCAATAAATCAGAATAAAGATTTTGTCAGACATCCGAATACCTTTTCCGTAGAAAAGCAAATACGTACATGCATGGATATTATGTATCCATTGCCTACATAAAATAAAATGTTCAAACTTTTTTCAAATAAATACGGAGTTTATTTAAAAGATTATTACAAGCATGGGCGTCGCTACAACCTTCGATTATTACCGCAGCGACCACAAAAATGCAGCTGGCAATATAGCAACTCAGTTGCCAGCTTGCAGTTACCATCTGTAAAACCATTTCAGCCAGTGGCCACCCAACTGAAGTTCGATTGCCATATGCCTAAGTGGGCTCAGATCGATGGTCTGGTCATATACATAAGTACACATTTTCATGAGTCTATCTCTTCTTATTCTGGTACTTACAAATATCGGACCAAAATTATAATACCATTTCATGCTCATGAAAGGTATAGTTTTCAGTTTTCAAATCGTTGAAGTAGATAACAAAATATAAATTTAAACATTTTCTTAACTTCTTCCAAGCGTATCTATTAAAATCTAATTTTCAAAAATTTCATGCATTGCTATGCCATGCCATTCCATTTCAAACATATGGTTATAGCATGCCATTGCTTCTTAGCTCAGCTGTTGTTTGCTGTTGTGGTTCTGCAGCATATTTTTAATACTATTAAATCCTGCCTTGTATGAAAATGTATATAGATTTTTAATTAGATAATTGTTTAATAAATTTTACCTTAGTATAAGCTTGCAAAATTCGGAAAATCTCTTCCCGTATATACAATGTTAATAATAATGCTGAATATGTGGCATGTATGATTTGATTTGAATTTATTCGGCTGTTTGTCAAAAAAGTAAAAAGCGTCAGAAAAGTCGAGGTGAGTAATATAATCTATTGAAAAATATTAACGATATTTCCGTGGAATTGAGATTCGGAAAAGTTATTAGGAATTATTCATAGTTTTGAAATATATTTCACGAAAGCCCAAAATACAAATTGCTGAGATCCCTTTCTTTTTTAAACACTTAGCATATCACTGAACATTAAAAAGGACCATGAATGACCGCAAACCTCAAAGCTTTAGACATTTTTGTATGTGATTTTTAAAATGAACGATCCAAAATTAGCCGGTATACATATTTAAATTTTTTTAGAACCAGTGGTTGAATTTTTGTACTGAAAGGGTTAACCCTAAAATTATAATCTACGTCTGCGAGGCGTATACGGAATGGGTATTTTTTTTTAATTTTAACACAAAATTAACTTTTTATTTTGTTGTTTTAAATACATGTGGTTATAGTTTTTATTAACAAAACTATGTTTTATTATTAGTCAAACTCACAACTTCAATATTTTTTAAAAAATAAGGCAGGACTAAGTATATTTCAGCTCACAGGTTATCTTTTAAGTACATAAGTCTCTACGGCGTATGTTAAGGCTTTACGTTACTCCCAAATAGATTAGGCTTCTAAAGTTAGGAAAGCTTTAGTCTGTAAGTGTGATATTAAATGCTTTTCGCCATAAACGGCGCCAATTTTCAATGACTATTGCGTTTCAGATTAAGACTAATATTGTGAAAGGTTGGACTATACCTTAAAGATGACGGTTTTCCCATGGCCCACTGCACGAAGCCTAGAGTAGTGTAATGTCTTTTAAGAAATTAAAAATTATCCTGTTTTATCAGGTGTCTTGCAATACATAGTGTTGTTCCGTTACGACCTTGTACTCGATACCTGTACTCTTTAAAAATATTGAAGAAAAGTATCGATGCCACAAATGTATCGGAGAGAAGTACTCGATACTTACTCATATCGAACTCATTGTTCGAGTACTCTCCGACCAAAACTTACCGAAAAAGTAGCCACAAGTTTGTATCTTGCAAAATTTTAATAATTGACTAGTACGGGAAAGCAGGAATTGACACTTTCTTTGTTAGCCATCTTAACGTTGCAAAAACCACAACAGCATGATTCATATATTGTCAGAACCGAAATTCAGAATTTTTGGAAAAGCAAGTAATAATTTAATCGCGTACTCGATACTTTCCTAAGTACTTGCGGGAAGGATTCGAGTACAAAACGTACTCAGTACTTGAAGAAAGTATTTAGTAATTACTTGTAGTTACTCGTATCGGAACAACACTAGCAATACAAGATTAATTGTTGTCTTTCACGAAGTTCTTTAAATAAATTTTTCAGCAAGTACTCACCCGTATTTCGCGGGTTACTACTAGTTTTAATAAATTCTTACTTTAATTTCCCATAAAATATACCTTTAGGTTTATGCATTTTAAGAATACATCGAAAATTTGTTTTAGAGAATCAATGTGAAATAATTGCTTTTTAAATAATTTTTCTAAAACAAATCGGCAAGTACATATCGTCCCCCGCATGCCAGAAACATGAATGTGTAAAGATGAAAATTTAGAGATTTTTTATATGTCGGGCAGTCCTATAAATTCGATCCTGGCGACGCCCATGATTACAAGTGAGATAAAATTTCTATAAAGCCTAAAAAGGCAACCCTCTTGATATCAGCAATTTGTGGCAAGCATCATTGCGCACTCACTTTTCACTTTCTCGTCTCCCCACTATGTAACTTTGAAACGATAGTCGTTCAAACACATTGACAAAACGATGTCGTCAAAACACTGCCCTGCAAGACAGCTGAGTATCATATGAGTACTCATATTATCACCCTACAAGACATTGCTGAGCACTTTAGGCAAAAATTCTCACACATCTACACTTTTGTTTTGTTTGTTTGTATTAGTACTGAGGACTTTCTGATGACAACATTGAGGGGAAAGTACTCAATTTTTTCCCATGGTCTGAACGAAAATGAGGACTTTGATAAGCACTTTTGTGATTAGGGGTAATGATAATATGAGTACTCATATGATACTCAGCTGTCTTGTAGGGTGGTTCATATATTTGTATTGCTGCTACGTGTTACTGTTACGTGAAGCAAAATTGGAATCGAGTTGACAATATCGCACAAACGATCAACAAATTTTAAGATGGATTTTTGGAAATAGTCCCACAGAAACTGAAAATATCCTCATACAAAGCATAAAAATCGAAAGTGGCGGCACTCCTCAAACTCATCGAAACACACGAAACAATCAATAAACAAAGGAAATTATGGGCCAAATATAGTAAAACACCGTTTTTAGTTTTTCCCTTTGACGCAAGAATTCAAAATAATTTTAATTAATTTTATTTTTTTTTTAGGCTTACAAAGTTAGAAAGAGGAAATTCGAGCATGTGGTCGAGTGTATATTAGTCCTTAACACATAACTTTTTTTTTTTTAAATAAGTATTGCAAAATTTCAACGTTATTAAAAGTTAGAACTTTAAAAGGTCATTCTCAATACCTACTTGTCCCTATGCACCACAAAATTGAATCAGCTTTAATTATACAGAACTATTTCTTTAATTTGAAACCCATACGATCTACGATTTTCTTAAACACTTTTTTTTTAATTAATTATATTTTTAAAATTTTAAACTCCTTTTAAAAAATTCTGACATCAGAGCGAAAAACTAAAAAAAAACGTTTTACAATATTTGGCCTATGGTTTCGCGAATATATTGATTTGTGTGTCTGTAAAATTTACTTTCGCGTGGTGTAATGAGCTAGGATTCTATAAAAAATAGGATCAGTTCAGCGCCTTCGTCCTAACCTGCAGGCTGTGCCGGAGTCACGTAGAATACGCGATTATATTAAAATCACATTCAAGTTAAAACGGTACATGAAATATTCGTTTTGATTTTATTGAATTGAATTTAATAAGTTAATATGAATTGCAAAATATTAATACTTAGCGATAGAAAAGCAGATCCACATTCACTTCAATCATATGTACCATCAGCTTATAAATAGATATGTGCCATGACGTGTATCATTATTTCGATTCATTTTTATTTCCTTTCATACTGCAGAAATTTGTATTACTTTTTATATTAGTCTAGGTCCCCGTATTAGTATTCTTCTTCGAGTTCATGCTCGTTTTCGCATTATCTTCATCTGGGGATTTGTGCATAAGTTAGCTAAGACTTCTGAAACAGCTGTCATCCCTCCTAAATATAGTTAAGAAATAAACAAATCTCTAGCGTCTGACATTTGATACCTACATAAATATTTCATGTTAAATTTGATTTTTTACAGTTCAGAAATAAAGCCTTTTAAACCCATTTCTTTTGATACCCATGTTTTTAAGAATTGCTCTAACTCATTAAATAATTTGAGTTTACATTTTTACAAGTGGCAACCCTCTTTAATAATCTAAATATTTAAAGTAAGGATATCTTACCATGATATTTTAATATTTTATTTAACTCATGCATACTTTATTTAATTCTAATTTTGAAACAGGTGGCAACCCTTTTCAAAATATTTTCAAACCACAACAACTTTCGTCTGACATCCATGTCAGGATACACATTTCAATTTTCTGCTTTTATTTCAATCGAACTTGCTTTTTGGAACAGGTGGCAACCCTCCTACATATGTGGAATTAAGAAATAAAGCCTTTTCAAAACCATTTCGATCGAGATCTATTAAACTTAAAAATAACTTTTTTATCAGGTGGCAACTCTTTTTGAAAAGATAAAAAGCTATTGCACATCCAAGCCCTTTAATTTGATGCCTCATTTTTTAAAATCGAAGTAACATTACAGATCTTAGGAGATGATAAAAGACTTTCGCGTATTATGCATATATATATATGGATGTAAAATGTACATATCTATAATATGTATGGTACATGGTACATGGGTACAATATATGCTGCGATCAGCTTATACATATTTCTCCTCATCCTTTTGTATCTGCCAACACTTAACTGTTTTTACACATGCACCTGTTTATAAATTCATGACGAAGTGATTTTGTATGGAAAAGCATTTATGCCCCTATATTTGAATAAAATAAACATACTTAGAAGATATCAACCAATACTTCCCATATACCAAATGAAAGGAAAACACCTGAGCTTTTGATTAAAGAAAACAAAAACAACATCATTAGAGCCGTTTCGAGCATTTTGGTATTAAAAAAAAAATGCAAATTCATTCAACAATATTTTGCCTTTAAATGCTCGATATTTGTTGAATTTATATAAAATTTGTACACAAAAATACTATTTTGTGGATGTATAATTGTAATTTAGTTATGATGCATAGACTACAAATGTCATAACCATCCAATGTAAAACAGACTATATATATTTGCATTCTAAAAGTAGATATGTAGGCAGAAATCTTGTGGTATCTCATTTTTTTAATTTTTTAGTGCTCATTACTGGATCCTTCAAGGGGTTCCTCTTTTTTCACAGATTTAACTATAATAACATAAAGAATTCCCGAGTGGAGCCGCCGCTGGATACGGCGAAAAAAAGTACAAAACACCCACCATCTAGGGAACCGCATCGACGGGGTGGTGAGAGCCTGCACGGCTCAAACAAATTAGATCTTCCGCGGAAACTGGAGGAAAGGCTAAGCCCCCAGAGGGAAAACCAAATCTCTAGAGAATGCAGCTGGCAAGATGCTGTGACCCTAGGCAAGCAGACGACCTCCCTTGTGCTCAAATTCCTTAAGCGAAAGTAGCCAGGACAAAAGACCTCGACGATTTTGAGCTGTCAGGGCCCATGGGGTATAAAATTCGTCTATGCAAACCTGCCTACTTAAACGAGATAAGTTCTATCTCTCTCTCGTGTCTCTCAACCGCGGTCAAATATCGTGGAATTATTCAATACAAGAAATTTGACTGAAAGCGAAATATCAAATAACACTCCAGGTAAAAGCCAATACCTTCTTGTATGCCTGTAAGACGGCTGTACGTTAAAAGCGGGAGCGGTGGTAAGACCTAACCTTCTCTTCTAAACCTACAAAACCTCTGGAGATAATCTTAAATCGTCCACCGGTAGATCTTTACACTAAATTTAGGGCCGCTTGACTAGGTTAAATGCGATCCAGCCGTGGATATACCTCAGATTAGCACACGCAGAAGCTTTTGAAACTCTACCGCATAACCTACGACATTTAGATTATACCACTCCTCTACTCTGATTAAACAACAATTTCTCCATAAGACTACCAAAGACTAACGAATTGGAAAGTTTCTTAGACTTAGACCCAGGGTCAGTGGCTATTTACTCGTAAACATATAGTGCCAAGATTAGCGAAGGAGCGAGTAGTGGGATTTACTATTGTGAACTCACACTAAACCTCAGTTTCCGCTACCGGATCATTGCAACGCTTTTCAAGCAGAGCTAACGCCATAATTGAGGCCGTTCGGTGGCTCATAACCTCCTTTCCTTTAGGGCGGCCTATTGCTATTTAATCTCTACAATCTAACGGAACAATATCCAAATTAGCCATAGAATGCAGAATGATTCTCAACCTGCTGGCATGGAAATGATCCTTGATTGTTATATGGGTCCCCGCACACATGAATATTCCTGAAAACTGCATAGCCGGCGAACTGACAAGGAGGGGGAGGGAAGTATCTGAAGTCAATTCTGTACCGCTAGGTTTCCTAAAACGCAGATCATCAAGGAGGTAAATATCAAGTAGGTTGCGGAAACAAC
>NW_016161000.1:0-42211 GCF_001687245.7 Rhagoletis zephyria | reverse complement strand
CCCCCCCCCCGGCCATACTCCTCGTCCAATTAGAGCAAACATTGATGTTAAGCGTTCCATGGCTATCACTCTACTGGACCGCTCTTCTATCGGGTTAGTAGTTGGTTGGGAAACCCAACTTTTTCGATACCAAGCAGCACAATTTTATTCTAAAGGCGTCTCTGCTAAATACATACATACATATAAATATACATATTTGCTACATATTCATATTTTTCAAGTAGCGCAAATACTATTGTTAGCACCTAATTTTTGCCATTCATTTGAATCACCTAGAAGAAAATGATCTTTCTCTTACAAACCTCAGCAACTTAATCTAATAATAAACTGCATGTCATCTTGCTCGTCGTTGTCTTTATTGATATAATAACAAAGAAATGTCAAAATTCAGCAGAAGTTGAGCTGTCGCATTTCTTTTCAATCGAATATTTTTGAGAAGCAGCCTTTAGTAGCTGAAAAATCAATAAGTCAGTAGACAGATAGAAGTGAACGAAAACATTTCCACTCGGCCAAAACAATACGCAAGTGCAGTTATTCTAACTGTTTTTTTTTAATATTAAATACATATGTTAAAACTAGCTGCGGCATACCAAAATCATACATTAGTTAGCAACAACAAAAACGATCAATAAACCAGCTCAATGTTGAAGGTGTACACTTTTAATACATAGTCAAATGTTTAAACAACATACGAGCGCTCTATGGCGATACATAGTTCACTCATCCCCAAAAAATAAAAATAAAAAAAATAAACCAATTGAAATGCATATTAAGTTCGCTTGTTATCCTATACTGTTGGATCATTGAAACTCGTCAACTCTTCATTGAAAATTTTATACAAATTTTAGATGTGTGTGTGTGTATGAGATCAGAGTTCGTTTTATTAGGTCTTAAGTCACAAATTGATACGAGTTACTATTTTGATTTTGCCCTTCTCTTAGAAAGCAATCGACGAAAAGAAAACATTATTACTTACCTTTTCTTACAAATATTCTAATTTTGATTTCCATTGTGATTGCTGTGGCTAACAAAAATACAAAAGAAGCTTGTATCAAATGCCATAAGCATAAATTTAATAAAATAAGAGTACCGTAGCATCCTTTTGTCACAATATCATTCATCGAAACAATTGATGGTAGAATAGACAATTGACAAATATTTAAAAATAAAACACACTCGCACACAAATAATCACTAATAACTAATGACAAAAACCAAAGCAAATCAAGAACACTAAATCCAGCACGTGGATACGTTAAGATAATGAGGAGGCGCATTTGCATGTCCAGAATTAACAAACAAGAAAAAAAAACAAAACAAAAAAAAAAAGTTTGTCGCTTAAGTCTGTTGAACAGGTGAACGTGACACCAGAAGATTCACAAGTATGTAAAACCCAAAAACTTTAAAAGGCCTGTGGCGCCGACCTGCCCAATTTAACAAACACAAATTAATAAGTAAATATGTATGTATGTATTTATGTTTGCATGTACTAAAAATAAAGTACACAAGTATGCGGGTAAAATTTCAATTATAACATTTTTTTTTTGATGGTAACTTAAGAGAGACCTTCTATACTTTCCGTGCAACACGAAGACTAATGATTTGATAACATAATATTTTCGATATTTTTTACATTTATCAGAGTGAATCTTCATCTCTGGTTAGTAGCTAATACTACTACTAAATTACTTAAACTGTTAAATCTAAAATTGATACTGGATGATTTGCCAGATTAATGACTTGACATTTGATCTGCAGCTAGACGGAGGGTTATCAGGAGATTACAGATAAAGGTATTAGAAATTGCGTAAAAACCATATGAAAAGCGGTGGTATGTCTTCAGCTGGGGACCGTAATGATGCAATTGAATAGAGCGGGACTTCTGGGTATGCGTTATGTGCCAAGATGTGTTAACCAACCCATTTAAAGCATTGACACTCTGGCTTATTTGGTGTAAAGTTCTACTGATGTCGTCTGTTCACCATGAGGCACGGCAGTAAGCGGTGTCTTTTTGGAGTAGGCGGGTCGATATATAAACGAGTATTTAAAAAAAATTTCCAAGTTCTGGTTGTGCGCTGAGTTGGGAACTAGCCCGTAAAAAAAGAAACAAGTAATAAAGTTTAAGTTCAGGCGGAGCCGAACATTAAAATCCCGGTGCAAGTATTAAATATATGATTTTCACCTTTCCGAAAGCTACCGCAACATGATAAGCCCGTGTGTGTCAATTTGGAGTAATTTAGCGTCCTTAAATATAGAAATATTGAAGTTTCAAGCTCGGAACACTTTGACGACAGCAAGCGACAAGCAGCATCTGTCAAATTTTAAATACACACGTTCTTACGGACACAATTATTTTGACGACAGCACGACATCTTGGCTGCAGGACTGCAATTGTCGACGTCGCCAAATTAAATCTATTTCTAATTTTGCCGGCGACAATGAGTAGATGTAGTGCTGCAAAATTAAATTGTCGCAAAATTAATCACATATTCTTGATTGTTCATGTTTTTCTTATTTACTTAAATAAAAATACACAATTTGTGAAATAAATATACCAAAATGTCAAACTTTAAAATCAGCTGTTTGCTATGTCGCTGAGGTCATCAAAATGTTTAAAGCTGGCTTCAAGGCGACATTTGTCGACAAAATGATGTCGCTGTCGTTACGTCGTGAAGTTGCAGTCGTCAAAGTGTTCCGAGCTTCAAGCATTTATGAAATTTACCGTTATATGAAAAGCGGCCTCAATTTTAGTCTGATTTCAATAGTTCCAACGTTCAACCGAGTTAGGTACAAATTGGTAGAACGGTTACCGAGATACATATATGTGATCATAAGTGGGCGGTGCTACGCCCATTTTCCAAAATTTTATCATAAACGTATTTTTTGGTAAAGAATTGTTTCAAGCATCAATATGAATAAATTAGCTCTAATGTTTACTGATTTATCGAAGATTTCGTATTTCTCCAAATAACCGTTATATGGGATGTGGGTGTGGTTGTTGTCCGATTTTAAAAATTTTCGGCCATTTGGTATGCTGTAGCAAGGCTAACAACTGTGCCAAGTGTGAAGAAATTGGTGCAGCGGTTACCTAGATATACACATGTAACCATAAGTGGGCGTGGCTATGCCCATTTTCCAAAAATATATATTATAATATTGTTATTTTTCGTCTAAAAATTATTGTAAATATCAATTTTGAGTGAATAATCTTCAGTAGTTACTAAAATATCGCAGTTTTCGTATTTCTGAGAAATAGCGTTATGTGGGAGGTACGCGTGGTTATTGTCCGATTTTGCCCGTTTTCAATACCATCCGTCCTATGTACGAAAGAAGTGCACGTACAAAGTTTCATTATATCTCCATTTTTACTCGAGTTATCGAGTGCACAAGCGGATGGACGGACGGGCCGACAGACAGTCACCGCTTAATCGATTTCGCTTTTCATTCTGATCATTTATGTTTACATTTGTGTATATCTATCTCGATTCGTTTTACCTATTACAAACAACCGTTATGTGAACAAATTTATAAGCCCTTGGGCACAAGTGCGCGTGGGTATAAAAAGAAATTTCAATAAAAATACTGGGAAATGTTGAACATGTGGTGGGAGAGAGACTTCATGTCATAAGTATCACTTGATTTTTGTGTTTACTAGTGAACCCGCATGGCGCTAAAATACCCAAAATTTAATCCCAAAAACATAGAACATATTCCAAATGTTAGTCAGAGTTATAAGCGATCCGAATGCCATATTTAATATAAATCCGTGCAGCTGCTTGTGAGTAAAGAGTGATCTCACATAGCGTAGGTTATTAATTTCATACAACTTGAAATCACCGATAAAAAAGTTCTTAGTTAAAACAATTAAACAAAGTCTAAGTTCGGACGAAGCGGAACAATAAATACTCGGCTTACGTGTTAAATATAGTTTTTCATCTTTCTGAAAACTACCATTACAAGGTAAACAGAGTGGTTTTACCAATATTTCTAACAATTTCGAGAGTATGTTCAGTTAAAACAATTTGTTAAGACATTTGAACAGATTTAAAGAAAATTTACACCGAGTTCGGTACAAATTGATTGAACTGATACCTAGATATACATCGGGGTCATAAGTGGATGGTTATTTTTCGATTTTAAAATTGTTTAGCCGTTTGGCTTGTTTTTCCAAGACCAACAACTGTGCTAAGCCCATTTTCCAAAAATGTATAATATTCTTACTTTATCATATCAATTTTGATTGAACAAGATCAATAGTTATGTACTTAAATATCGCAGTTTTATTATTGCTAAAAACTACCGTTATATGGGGGGTGGTTTTTGTCCGATTTTATCAATTTGCAATACCATCCGTCCTACACTCAAAAGGAGTACACGTACCACGTTTCATTAAGATATCTCAATTTTTACTCGAGTTATCGTATGGACAGACAGACGGCCGGACGGACACACAGTCATCGCTTAACCGATTTCTCTTTCCATTCTGAGCATTTATGCATACGTTTGTCTATCATCTATCTATCTATATATTATGATAAGATCTGGCTGTTTCTAGAGTGGTGAAAAATGCATTAATTTATGAATGCATTAATGGTACATTAAACATAAATGTTAACGTAAACAAGTAAAGAAGTATAAGTTCAAAGGAAACCGAATTTATAAACGTGCGCCAGATGTTATATATCGTTTTTTCACCTTTCAGTAAACTCCATGATAAGCAAGATATTTTTCCCGATGACAAACAGTTTCGATAATATGCTATGAGATATTGAAATAATTGGAACAAGTTTAGTGGAAATCGATAAGGCGGCTATCAATATACACTTATGTATGTGTATAAGTGGGTGGTGCCACGCCCATTTTACAAAAATTAATAATATTGTGTCTTGTTAAGAGATTGTTGTAAGTTGGCGTGTTTTGTTAATGAACTATCGCTGTATGGTATGTGAACGTAATTTTATTCCAATTTCAAAACTTTTCAACATATCGTTTTTTTGAGCCAAGGTTAATAAATTTACCGAGATTAACATATGTAGGCGTAAGTGGGCGGTGCCACGCGCATTTTCCCAAAGATTCCCCTAAGTAGCATGTTCTGCTGAGAGGTCATTGTATATATCGATTTTGAGTAAATAAGCTTAAATAGTTACTAATTTATCGCAATTTCCGTATTTCTGTAAATTACCGTTGTATAGGAGGTGGGTGTCTGATTTCAAAAATGTTTCTTAGTGAGGCTTTAAGCAATGTTCGTACCGAGTTTGATGGGGGCTGGTGAAGGGACTACAGAGATTCAGCATTCCATCGTAAGTTGGCGGTGCTACGCCCATTTCAAACGATTTCATAACTGTCTTATTTTGTGCCATCATTTTAATTCGCCTACTGTCAAAACTGTCAAAAATTTGGATCCAGTATTTACGTAAATATCGCAGTTTTTGCATATTTCGAAAATACCCTTACATGGGAGGTGGGCATGGGTATTCCGAGTTATATCCGCTGTCGCCCCTTTTCAATTCCAACCTACCTTGTATAAAGGGAAACTTACCTACCAAATTTCGTGGACATATGTTTGTATGTCGGCCGCTGTGGTGTAGTGGTAAGCAGTGAGCGCTTTCACTCATCAGCACCTGGGTTCAAGCTCTGGTCAAAGCAACATCGCAAAAAATATAGAAAAAAGGTTTTTTCTTAACAGCGGTCGCCCCTCGGCAGGCAATGGCAAACCTCCGAGTGTATTTCTGCCATGAAAAACAACTTCTCATAAAAATACAATCGCCGTTCGGAGTCGGGAGGTCCCTCCTCTTTGTGTGGCAACATCAAGGCGCACGCCACAAGTCGGAGGAGAAGCTCGGCCAAACACTAACACTAACATATGTGTAAGCGTGTTTGTATCTCATTTTTTTCTCCAGTTATCGTGTACACGGACAGACAGACGCACAGACGGACTGGCGGACTGGTGGACAGACATGGCTTAATCGATTTCGCTTTTAATTCTGAGCATTTATGTATACATTTGTCTATATCTATCTCGATGCGTTTGTTTCTGTTACAAGCAACCGTTATGCGAACAAACTTATAATAATATATATATAATATAATATAATAACTTATAATGCGGCAGAAATCGTTGGCGGGGGAATCCTAATATTTTTCCTGTGTGCCCATCAGGCAGTGTCCGGTGACTACCCCGACAACTAATCTGAGAGAGGAGCGGTCCAGCCGGGTGAGAGCTATGGATCGATATACATCAACCTTTAGCCAAATTTTCCTGGTGGTATAGCTGGTGGTTTCCACAGCGCACCTTATATTTACTTTCTCAACGAGTGTCGCCTTTAGTCTGTGTTTGCAGGAGGTTGCAGTTATGTCCGCATTCCGAGCCGAATTGGCTACAGATATTTCCGGCCCTCCTTGCCAGCTCGCCGGCTAACCAGTTTCCAGTAATATCCCTATGTCCTGGGACGCATACAACAGTCAAGGAGCATTTTTATGACAGCAGGTTGAGAGTCTTTCTGCATTACCAGTTCTGGTATAATAGTTCTCTTTCCGAGAAGGAGCTTAGCAAAATCCACCAGACCTCGCTGCACCACCGCCATGAGAAGGAAGTTAGCAACAGAATTCGGGTAGACGTTGTTGAAAGCACCTTTGGTATCGAGAAAAACTCCGAGCGTGTATTCCTTTTTTCAATCGTCGCTGCGATTTCATGAAGTGCGGTCTCCACGGATTTCCCCTTTGGAAAATGCATGCTGATTCGGGGAGAGGTTGTCAGTTTTAATATTCCGTCAAATATATTCGTCGATGAGCCTCTCTAGAGTTTTAAAAACGAACGAAGTGAGGTTTATAGGCTTTAAGTCCTTCAGTTTCATATGAGCGGCCTTGCCTCCTTTTGGTAGATATATAACCTTTGCCTTTGTCCACTCGTGTGTAACGTGAGTCAAGGTCAGGTAGGCTGTAAAAATTTGAGAAAGCAAGGGACACAGTATGTCCTTAGCTTCTTTTAGTTTAGCAGGAAAGATTCCGTCAGGGGCAGGAGACTTGTAGGGCTGAAAGGACGTTAAAGCCCATTCCACCCTCTCCTCATTTACGATGTCCCTAACGGTATCACCCAGAGATAAGTGGGTTCTAGGACCGGGAGAAACCCGGGGGTGCTAAAAAGCACCTCCAGCATTTCGTTACATGATGTCGTCCAGTCACCGTTAGGCTTCTGGATAGAATTGATTGAGACTCGCTTCATCAGGTCTTAACGATAAGCAGGACTTATTGAGAGAAGCGTATCTGTGTAGAGAGGCCCACAGCGTATTTTTATACTTTGTCCAGTCGGTTTCCCATCTTGTTCCTTTATGCTTTTAAAGGAGCAGGATCAAAATTGAGCTTAAAGCTAATGTAAAGGTGGTCAGAAAAATAGTGTTCTTTGGACACCTGCCAGTCTCTTATCTGGTCAGACAAACAGCTCTAAACAAGGGTGATGTCCAGCACTTCGCTTCTAACAGAGGTCACAAAAGTGGGGTCACGCCCGCGGTTACATACAGTAAGATTATATAAAAGAACAAAGTCAAGTAAACACTCACCTCGAGAGTTGGTGTCGCTTGAGCTCAGATCATGTTGTGCGAATTAGAGTCTACCCTATTATGACCGGGAGTTTCCTGTTATTTGCTTCCTTCACAACTTCTTCAAGTCTATAGGGTGGGAAAACACGGCTGCCGTGGGCCATGTATGTTGTTGCCAGCCAGATCGCGCTTTCCTTCAGCTGGACGCTGATGCAGACAGTGTCCTCGTCGCTGCATTGAGAGAGTAAAAAATAAGAACATACTTTTTTAATCAGAATGCAAGCTTTGATCCTACCTGCTACTGGAGCTGTTACCACCTGATAGAAATCAGAGTTCAGCCCGCAAACCTTGTTTCTAATGATCCAAGGCTTTTGGACTAGAATCAAGTCCTCAGATTTATCGCTGAGGCGAGAGGAGCGGGTCCGCTCGAGGCGTCGCACGCTCCCTCCCCTTGTTGGTCCGTTTTCCGGTGGATTTTACCGAGTAAAAGCCATAGCTTATTACCCCACAACCATCGAGAACTGGGACGGAAGCATCGTTGATGACAAAGCCAACAGAATATCCTCCAATCACTTGTGGGTAGTCCCTCGTGGCCCAGTCGGATACAGCCCAGAATCTCCTCCGGATTCGATGGTTCAGCCGGGACTCAGTCCCAGGCTCGCGGCCTGTTGAGGATTTTATCCCTATGAACGGCCACTAAGTCTGCCCCGGGCCACAGCTGTCGAACCGTGGAGATCGCTTCCTTGTAAAGCCGGACCGCGCGTTCATGTGCACACGCCACCAGCTTTACCCACTTTTGATGCCACCCAGTATCGCGGACGAGTGGTGCAAGGCCGGGATACTTCTGGAGTATCCCCTTATACACCCTGCATAAACCCATCAGTACGGACTTCCAATTGTCCGTGCTAATGTGGCCGTCCGGATGGCCGTTGTCCAGCACCGCCGGCGTGAGGTGCGTTTTGGCGGCCTCTCTGAATGGCTTCGTGGTGGACACGGCCATGGACGAACGGTTAGAAGGAGAGGGATCTACTCGCGGTGTCGTCCTGAGATCGTTGTCTCTTTGGGCCTAGGCCCTTCTGTCGGTTCGCGTCAGTGGATGGTTTGTCCTTACCGCCCTTTATGGAGGACTGCTTATCGCTTGCGGTGAAGACTTCCATTGCCCACTTGATGGGGGCTTTTTGCTTCTCCGTAAGTACTTCGCAGGAGCAGTTGTGAAACCCTGGATACAAGGCCGTATTTAGATGGGGGATGGAGGTGTTCTGACGTAGGTTTTTAAGGCACTTAAACTTGAAACTTATTTTTGTTGTTATTGAACTTTTGTTATTTTTTTAAATAAAAATATAGTTCATTCTTTAACAATCCAAATCCGGGAATCCATATTTCCAAATTTGAGTAGTCCACTTGCAAAGGCGCTATGTAAATTTTTTCGATTAGGTTTTGGTGATTAACGTACCAGTATTTAAAGTAGTTTCATGTCCACCAACAATACAGTCCAAAATCTTTCTATTTTCTGAAAACATAGCATCAAATGTTAAATACTATTTCAAAAGTCGCTATAATAATTATTTATACACTTTCCAAAGTATACATCTTCTGATGAACTTAGAAAACTGCAAGAAAACGTGGTAGTTTCGGTGTAGTGGAAGGCGTCGTAAAAAAGAAGCAGACCAATCGTCATGGAAGAGCGAACGCGAAAAGCTAAACAAAGGTAGCTATGTAAAAGCTACTGTTTCAAACCTCGCTATATTCAATTTTAATATATAAAATTTGCAAAAACTACCACACTGCGATATTGTTTTTTAATGTTATTAGGCTCTTGTTTATGCAAATTTTCAGATAATAAAGAGAAATATACAATTTGGATGTTACTTGCTGTAGACGTTTTTTTAATTTATGGCTTACTATTATAAAATCACATAACCCTGTTTTGCAAGTGGACTACTCATTTGTGCAATATTAAAAAAAAAAATCAACAAACTTTCGCACAAATTTCGAAATTTCAAAAATTCTAAAAAATCGATCAATATTTTTAGCCATTTGAAACTTGTACTTTGTTCTACTAGAATTCAATGGGCTACAAAACTGCATACTCAGAACTTAATTAAAAACGCGAAATTTTAACGAAAATTTGTAGATTCTTTTTTTAATTGCATACATTTTTAAGGCAGTGTCACTCGATTGGTACATTTGTTCAGGTTTGTAAATTTATATATTGGGCTGTTGGTAAAAAAAGGGAAAACATTTTTTTTTTTGTAGTCAAAATATTGGTACAATCAAGCGATGCTCTATTGAAAAATTTCAATAAATTAATTTTCGTGATTGGGATAGTGAAATATATTTTGGGTGTTCACACAATTGGGATACGATTTACACCAAATTTTGGCAAATACCCATTCGTGTGCCACTGCTTTTAAACTTGTATTTAGACGGATGTTGGTAAAGAACGAACTATAAAAAGCTAACCGAAATTAAACAACAAAACTTAAACTAAAAAAAACTTAAAAAACTTGTCAAAAATTGGTGCGGCTATAATTTTTTCGACTACTGTACATATGTTGGCTATGATTACTCGGCAGTGCCATCATAGTAGCACAAAGCCACTCATATTTGACTTACAAACAAAATACGGGCAGGAATTTCAATATTTTAACCCTGTTTTTATGTAAAATTTTATTTTTATCAGTATTTTTCTTTTAATCAAAATATATTGAAATAAAAGTGAAACTATAAAAAAAAATTCAACAGGACCTTCCCCGCCTCCCGCCCCCCGCAAAATAATCCTGGCTACGGCCCTGCCTGGATTGATAATGTGCGTAGTGAGAGGTCACAAAGCTATTCGGACCTTAAAAATTGCGGGCTTTTTTGAACGGGGACCAATAAAAATCCCAAAAATACCCCCGACTCTCCAAGAGCAAAAACTGTCATATTAATGACGAATATGGGCAAGGAACTTTCGATCCGGGCACGAAAAAGATTCCGGCAGAGGATTTGAGCTGTTATTTCCGCAGATGGCGATTTTATTGACTAAATATTTTGCCTATAAGTCACTTCACCGACACTAAAGATTTTAATGAAATACAAGAAATATACGAATTTAAGTTCAAAAGTTGGTAATGTTCTTAAATACCTGACGCACCCTGTATCCTCCAGTCCATCGAGGACTAAATTTTTCTAGTCCAATTACGATATTTAAGCTTATTTAGCCACTATATTAACGACTCCAATCGGTGGGTAATTTCCCAAGATATTTGCATATGTGCGATATTAGTAGGAAGTGTATTTTTTATTCCCACGACTCCTTTTCGTAGCATTTTCAAAATATGTAGAATTTCCCCAATCATTAATAAAATTCAATTATTAAAAAAGCTTTAAATTAATATTGTATGCTCAAAAATTTACTGTAAGTTGTTGGAAATGTTGCGAAGCACTTAAAACTGCTTTTAATGTATGTACATTTGTATCGCTCATTCAATGAGCTTTGTAGGAGTGGTGCAGCGCATCAATTTGCAATACTAGCTGCGTTCATAGACTACCCGCTAACTCCAATGCATTCACAAGGCTTCGAAGAAACTGTAAATTTTTCCATATACATTACTTGCTTCTGTTGACACTGGCAATGGGCAGCGTACTCTCTATCTAACCAGATGCCGATCTATTAGTTTATTAATTTACCACTGATTGTACATGCATACATAAATGTATATATGGTGACCAGGGCCGGATTTAATCACAGGCTACATAGGCGCTAGGCTAGGAGCCCCCAACCCCAAGGGGTCCGCGCCTCATGAAACATTAATTTATATCGAGTCAATCAAAGTACACAAAGTAGTACAACGTAGTTTAAGTGCCACATAGAAGATTTAAGCAAAGGAAAATGTGTCGTTTTGTCCAGTCGGCGGCAGGTAAACGGAGTACGCGTGCCACCGGTACAGCCAGATCTGATTGATACCCCCCACACCCCGGGCCGCAGTTTCGACAGCCTTGATCTAAGTCATTGTTTTTACAAATTTAAGTTGTTACTTTGGGTAACTTTTGGACTTAATATGAGTATAAAGGCCCGTCTACCAACAACTTTGGCGTCGACTTGGTGTTCGCCTCGCACGCGAAAACAGTTAATTTGTCAACATTCTACGTTTTAATAAGAAACATTGTAAAAGTATATGATTATGTTATAATANCGCACGCGAAAACAGTTAATTTGTCAACATTCTACGTTTTAATAAGAAACGTAGTAGATTGTTTTTAAATTGTAAAAGTATATGATTATGTTATAATATTAAAAACGGTGGATGTGGTGCAAGTGTTAGAGAATTTAATCGGACCTGAAGTTTAGTAGCGGTACATGGCACAATAATCAGGTAAATTAACAAAAAATAGCTTTATTGCTTTAGGTTCTGTCATTCGGCTATCTTATACTATGTTCAAATTGACGAGTTAAACGTGTTAAATGGGCTTAAACCAGTTTCATGAGCAAAACGTCTTCGCAAACACGTTAAATCACATGCAATTGCTGTTGGAAACTTTAACCAGTTAAATCATTTAACTCATTGGAAGCACGGTTTAATGCACAGTTCTACTTCAGTCAATCAGAAATAGCCAAAAGCTTTCGTTTGACACGCCAACACTCAAAAAATATATATCCTTAAAAATATTTTAAACTAAAAATTAACAAAAAAAAGATATCAAACTTGTATGCATATTTGGCCGCAAAAAAAAGAAGCCAGTGCGATAATCAGTTACTTTCCATCATACCCAAGGTACGCAGAGATAAATAGTGCATACGAACTAAACATTTTGGAGTCTCTAACTAAACCATATGCGTTAATCTCATGAAGGAGAAGTTTGCACAAAAATAAGTTGTAATACGAAGAATTGATTTTGAGTACTACTTTTTAATTTGTATTGGTAATCAAACAACCGCCAAAATTAACTCCAAACGTTCAATGTGAAGTTCACATTGTGAACGATTGTGTTTCAAATAAGGTAATGTCAAACCAATATAACAGGGTAATTCTGGCCACTGTCTTTGAAAAGACCAAATGAAAGAAGGAGGTCCTAGCGTTATGCTGTTCGCCTTTTGGTAAACCGTCGTTTAAGAACTAAATTAAAAAATATATGTATATATATTTTTTTATTTTTAAATTAATAACAACTAAAGGCATGTTCACATTATCGTAATTTACGGCTTATTTGAAATTTATAAGCATATCATGCTAAAATCCAATAATTTCGCCTTGAAAAATCTGTCAATAAGTACACATGTCTATAGAAATTATGAACAAAAAATGTGAACGTACTTGATTTATGTGAAGTAATTTGATTGAAACATTGCTGCAATGTGAACACACCTTAATAAATAAAAGGAAATAAAATAAAAAAACAACCAATAAAATTAATTAAATGAAAATCGAATAAATTTCGGACCCAAAGTTTCTTACCTGTAATCGACGCACTTGGGAGAGAACTAAGAAATAGGATTGATGCCTACAAAGTTTTCCATGAAAGTTTTGGGTTCCTCAACAAATTAGACACGTCGGTGATAAAGAAATGTTAGCATAATGTAAAAAATTGTTTGAGATATACTAAAACGACTTGGATGACAATTTAGGGAATGGGGTAATACAATTTAAGAGTTTTTGCCTGCAGTTTCAACCAGATTATGAAAAATATCGAGAAGTTATTAGCAAAGAAATGTGGATGTACAAACTTTTGTTTGATTATAACGTCAAAGATTGCTTCCCAAATGTAGAAGTTGCCATAAGAATGTATCTGTCTCTCATGGTCACCAACATTTAAGCCAAAACGTCATTTTCTAAACTAAAGCTGATAAAAAAACCGTCTTCGGACGTCCATGACGGAAAACAGGCTGAACTTTTTGGCTTTTTTTACGCAGTTTCTTAAAAGCATAAATAACACCGTTCAAAAAAAAAATTACCAAAATCAACGCGGTTTTTACCAACTTCAAACTTGAACTTTGTTATACTAAAATTGAAAGGGCTATAAAGCTGCGACCGCTGCGGTGTAGTGGTAAGCAGTGCGAATGTATTCTGCCATGAGCAGAAAAAAAGCAGCTTCTCATAAAAATACAACCGCCGTTCGGAGTCAGCGTAAAACTGTAGGTCCCTCCCCTTTTTGTGACAAAATCAAGACGCACGCTACAAATCGGAGGAGAAGCCCGGCCAAACCCTAACATAGTTATTATTGTTATTATAAAGCTGCGTATATAGCATTTTACGGAAAGAGCCTAGGGCCCACAGATCCTAAATCCGGCACTGATGGTGACTATGTATGCACTACTAAATATGCACATAGGTGTGTGCAATTCGGCATGTAACTATTTGCTCTTTTGCAGACCAGCTGGTGTCCTTAATGCCCATGCAATTATGACAATTGGAGATGACTCTTTTCTTCTACTTATTCTTATTTTTATTACATTTCTCAAACTCTTGTAAGTTTTTCTCATGTCTTTGCAGCCAATAGCTCAGGGCATACATTTATTTAGCATTGACATTCTCTAACTGACAATGTAAGTAATATATAACTTCCACTAAAGTGATTTAATTTCCAACTTCTTTCATTCCTCAACAGCGACTAATCATGCTTCCCATTGCATTTTAATGCGTTTTAAGTGCTGTCATGCCGCATGACTGGATTCTTAATGGTTTTTTGATTAACTGCGCTCTAATTGATTTAAATTTGCATTGCTTACGGTAAAACTTTAAGTGCAGTGCAATAAAATAGTGAGCATTGTTTCAAATAACTTAAAATTTTTTGCGCTAAACTGAAGATTTAAAGAGATACTTTTTAAGTCAAATGAAAATATGAGTTAGTGGGGGTATTAACAATACAGAAAACATTGAGGAAGTGCAATTACATACATATGCATCTGCCTTAAATTTCCTATTCCTTCGTCTGTTGCTTGTTAGGTAAGATAAAAGTAATTGTTTTTCTAGATACAATTCTACCCATGCTATACTCTGTTCACCATCGATTAAGTAATTCAAATCCAAAACCTTATTACAACCGATTCTAAGTGAAACCACAACCAGGCACAGTGGTACCGTAGTAGGTCATTCGAAGAAAATATTGATGTATCATTTTGACACCATATCTTGTCTAATTACTAACAAACAGCCACTCCAAAAGGGAATACAAAAAAAATAGTTTTTTAACGCTAAGGCTCCGTTTCATCCGTGGAAAGTGAACACTTTCAATTACACTGTATCAATATATTCACAAAACTAGGAGCCAAATATAGTATAACGGCGTTTTTAATTTTTCTCTCTGAGGTCAGGATTTTTTTTAAGGACTTTGAAATTTCCAAGATATGATGGAAAGAAAAAATTATTTAAAAGATTTGGTGCATTGTAAAGTAACAATAAAATCAGTTAAATGGAAAAGATCTGTAGAATTTAAAACAAATTTAATTTTTTGTTGCCCCAGGACGAATAAATATGCTAAACATGTCCTTTTAAAAATGTATCCTTGAATATCCTTAGAAATTTCCAATATTTATTTAAAAAAAAAATATATATTTATGTCACGGACTAATATATAAACTACCACATCATCGAATTTCGTCCTTCCAACTTTATTATTATTATTTTGCACTCCTCTTTACCTAGTATCTTATATATATAAGATATTGATAGTTACAATATACATAAATGAAGATACTAGAATCATTACACAGTACAGCAATCCGCTGGGTATTAGACCAAACCAATTTCTTTTAAGAGTCATAAGTTAGCCTTCGAATCGAGATATGGGCCTTCGAAGTTCAAAATAGGATCTTTGGTAAAAAATTATTTTTTGTTAATAAGTGTAAGTAACTAAAAAACTAAAAATGCAGTCGTAGACCTCCTTTTTCTCTTATTTAAATGGGTTAAAACTTTTTTTTTGCAATCTTATATTACAGGTGCTATAAGGGGGCAAGGTCGGGTCTTCGAAAAATTAAAAATCTTATATTTCAAACAATTTTGAACCGATTGTTAGAAAGTTAGTATCGTTATAAACGTGAATAGACCCCCTTTTTCTCTTCTGATACGCATATTTATATACTTTGCATGTACAAATTTGAGAAAAAACATTTAAAAGGAAAAAATACCTTAAAAAATGATTTAAACAAACAAATTACTAAGCGCTTTTTAAAAAATTTATATCGTTGTCAACGCAATCAAATCTTCTTTCTTCTGATGTGCGTATTTGTAAACTTCGTATATAAAAATTTGAGAAAAAACACTTAAAAGGAACAAATACCTTTTTCTATAAAAAATAAATAAATTAGCAAAGAAATTACTAATCGATTTTTAAGAGTTTGGTATCGTTGTAAAGGCGATATCTTCCGGTATGCATATTTGTATACTTATGGCCTTATTCATAAAAAATAAAGTAGGTTTAAAGAGTTTTATAAATTGACGTTTTCATACATTTTTCAATTTATAAACCTTTTATAAAGCTACTTTATTTTTTATGAATAAGACCTTTAGTGTATAAAAATTTCAAAAATTTACTTGAAAGCAAAAAATATCTTTCTTTATAAAGACAAATATTTTAAACAAAAAAAAATACTAACCTTCTTCTTTTTATTTGGCGCAGAGAAGACAGGATTTGCTGTTAAAAATGTTGTCAATATTATCAACAGAGCAAAAATCGCTCAGCCTAGGTTTAAGGTAGAACTTAAGCCAGAAACAAAGCCAATGAATAAAAACGCAGTGCACCCAATTTAAATACAAAACAGACAGATACCTTCTACACCGAAGAATAACAGTGGAGGAGCCGCACAGGCGAAACGGTCACGTACAGTAGAGAAGTCAAACTATCGATGGCACTATCGATAGTATCGATAGTTTCAATTTTTTTAGACTATCAATACTCATTGATAGTTTCTTCTTATACTATCAAAAATATCGATAGTTTAGTAGAACTATCGATCTATTGTATGTAATAAATGAATTTTTTAATTTGAATTAAAAATTTTGTTTTTTAGTGTGATGCCGACGTCATATTCAAATATGCACGCATTTAGGCCAAAATACATACATATGTTAATCGTAAATCCTGTTTTGTTTGTATAACTTGTGTTTGTTTTTGAACTTTCTAAAAAGAGAAGTATTTTGGCTAAGCAGTTACTTAATTTTGAATGATTATAAATTTTATAAGACAATATTTATTTCACTATGATCCTGTAAAAACAAAGCAACCTAACTGATTTAGCGCTATCGATAGTGCTATCGATAGTTTTGTTTTCTTCGAGTGTATCGTGAATATTGATAGTTTTTCTGAAAACTATCAAAACTATCGATGGTGTGACTATCGATAGTTTGACACCTCTAACGTACAGTGCACAAATTGTCAAGAATTTGGGCATACCAGAACATACTGCACCTTGCGTCCAGTGTGTGTTGCCTGTGGCGACCTTCACGCTTCCGCTTCTTGCAAGGCTATCAAAACATACAAAGACTTTTAAAGTCTCACATGAATCAGCGCAACACAGCCGTACGCTCTTCCACCACTCCAACTAGCCCTTATACATACCAACACCTCACGCCTACGGTTACCGTTTCCAATTTCATTTACGGTCCAAAAAATGGACCAAATGGTAAAAAATGGACCAATTTCTATAACATTGGGAAATTGAGTGGAGTTTGTTGCTCCTTATCAAGAAAATATGCCAATTCAGTTTTTATTGCGGTTTATACATATTGCGTGCAAAGTGCATTACAATCGAATATTAAATATTTTAAAGTAACGTTTATAATGTTTACTTATAGGATAAATTGAACATACATACATATCTGCATATGCAGCACACGATTGCGAATGGGTCACTGGCGCCGAGCCGTTGAAAAACTTTTGGCAATTAACGTGCATAAATAGTTCCGATACTAACAAGTCAATATTCTTTCTAAGTCTCATCAAAAATTTTTTTGTCGTTTAAAAAATGAAGGGAATGCCGCATTATACTAAAGCCAGCTTGCCGACACACATAGGGGTATTTGAACGATTTAGGCGGCCAAAAACCAACTTGACAAAATTTTGAAGGAAACTTACAAAATTAGTCACATTCGATAGAGAGTATTCCAAATAACATTTCCCAGTCCCCCTCACTTTTTTAACTTGCACAGCGAACGCTCACCGTTGACCGGAAGCAGAATATTCTAACGCTGCATATAAATAAATTTTCCCTCTCTAGAAAGATCGTGATGGTTTTAAGTTAATATTTTAATTTCTACATTGTATTATTAAAAAGTATTGATGGATCCGCATACAGAAGATAATAATGCATTTAAGTGTTACTTTTTTTTTTGTTTTTTTATTAATTGAAAGTTCAATTTAAATGTAACGAAAATAGTGGTTTTCAACGAGTATTTTCTTTAATTTTTGTTGAATATTAAGGAATTAGTTGTGTCCCCGGGAGAGATCGCGTTATTACTCTTTGTTCAATTGAAAGCCGGGAAATTTAGCTAATGTAGGGTGAAAAGATTGCCCGCAGAAAATGGCAGATAAGTGGTATTTATTTACTTAGAAAATGTATTAAAGAAAAATCTAAAAACGCAACTAGTATATAGGTATACTACTTTAGATCTATTTGAACAATAAAACTAAACTTTTTAGATGAATTTGAGGCCGCTGAACCAGAATATATAATTAAAAAAATAATAGTTTTCGAGATATGAGCAAAATTGACGTTTTCTAGGACCTTTAGGTCCTGTTGTTGGAAATCTGCGGGAATGTAAGGCGAACCCAACTATGTTATGTATTTCGGAATAAACATTTGTTTTCCTTTACATTGGTGTTATATAAGTGATGATTAAAGAAATAGTTTTGGGTATACAAGCTTTTAAGTTTAGATAAATGTCAATTTAGATAAATCTACGATATTTCAGTAAATGTCAAGGCGTATNTTTGTTTTCCTTTACATTGGTGTTATATAAGTGATGATTAAAGAAATAGTTTTGGGTATACAAGCTTTTAAGTTTAGATAAATGTCAATTTAGATAAATCTACGATATTTCAGTAAATGTCAAGGCGTATTCAATAAGATGGTATCGGTACGCCAACTACAAAATGTACATGTATTTTGTTTTTGCTTTTGCGGCGAGGACTGTCAAAAATTTTATAGGAATGATGTGAAAGAGAACAAAAAACAATCAACTGCTCCAACCAATCAACAGCAGCCATTTGACATATGAAGCCGTGAGGTGAAGGAAAATAAAAGGGTGCTCTATCACCTGTTAAATACGCCTTGGTAATTGTATCCACATTGTTGAAAATTGGTATGCGAAGTAAAATTTTGGAACAAATTAGGATTATTATGAAATTTTTGGAAAATGGGAATGGCCCCGCCCACTTATGATGAAATGTTGTATCTCAGTATCCGCTTCACCAATCTGTACCAAACTCGGTATGAGCCTTACTTAGGCTATATCTAATATATCTTTGAAATCGGGCGATAACCACGCCCACTTTTCATATAACCGTAATTTACAGAAACACGAAAACTGCGATAAATCAGTAACTACTAAAGCTAATTCACTCACAATCAATTCCTGGAATAACCTCTTATCTTTAAATCAGACTATTATACTTTTTTGGGTACTGGGCGTGGCGTCGCCCACTTATTACCAAAAATTTATATCTCTGTAACCGATTTATCAATTTGTACCAGACTCGCTGCACTTAATAACCTTGGTGTGGAAAAGCAATACGTTGGAAATATTTCAGTAATAGAGGACGCAAATTCACTCCAAGTTAATACTTAGAACATTCTCTTAACAATAAATAAGACTGTTGTATTACTGTTATTATTACAAAAATGTAGTTTTATTACATTTTCTTACCTATACTGTGATAGTACATATATGAATTATCTGATTGTCTAAATCAAAATTGAATTTGATTTTTTTAATCGGTAGCAACCCTGGAAGGTTGCTTAGAGATAAAGCCTTTTCAAACCCATTTCCATTGATACCCATATTGCAGCAATTCATTTAACTAATTTAACAAAAATGTTTAACAGGTGGCAACTTTGTTAATGTTTTAACCTAGATATAAACCTTCTCCCCGAGACGAACACGTAAATATGCGTTTTCTTACAATCGCACCACGGCAACATGAAGTCCATCGATGTCAAATGTTAAGCAACTTTAGTTTCTTTGTTTTGATGGAAGATTTGGACGTCCTCCCCTAATATTTATTTGATTTGAAACATTTACAAATCTATATGTCAAAACACGTATTTTATAAACATTTCGAGTTGAAATATTCATAAAAATAATTTTGGCTGCATAAATCGGCCAAATACCCCTATGTGCGACATAAGCTACTATTCCATACGAACACAGATATTAATAAAGAAATAAAGAACACTTACTAGTTTTCAAAACTAATGCTGGATTTCCACTAGGCATTAAAGGGCAAATGACAAAGTCGAGCATTAACAAATAATCGTATCATTACATTAAAAAAATATTCATTAAGTTCATTTCCACATAGCATTTTTTAAATGGCATACATTTTTTGTCATTTCAATGCCTTGTGGAAATTCGGCATAAATACATCAATTGATAGGAATATTTAAATTGAAATTTTTTGAAGCGTGCCGTGACAATTGATTAGCGATGCCCTATTTGAAGATCAGTGGCTTATTCATATTTTTAGCAGGTGTTGCCAAAATTCATCAATTGAGTAGAAAAAATTAAAAACTATTGCATGAAGTGAAAGGTTGATAATAACCTAACCAAAGCAATGTGAAACGGATCATTTGAAAAAGCATAGGACCGATGGACAAAACGGAAAAAAATTGACCAAATTTGGTCCATTTGGACCAAAACGGCAACCGTGCTCACGCCATCAACCACTACACCAGGAGCCTTTTTTGCCAATGCGCAGCGAGTTCCCAACGTTTCATTTGCCGACGCATTAAAACTAACAGCGCAGCCAAGCACGGCGAAACCAAACTCCAATCAAGAAACATTTGCAAACATTCAAAGGAATAATACTGAGCAAATGCAACCGAACCCGCTTACTTGTGGCATAGAAGGAATGATATTGAATCTTACCCATTGTATGACTCCTCAATTCATGTCTACTATGCAGAATATGATTCAAGACCTCATAAAGGCTCAAAACCAATTGTTGCAAATTTTAGTGAATAAAAAATGAGTGAGTTGAAAATTTGCTTATGGAATGCAAACGGTGTAAACCAGCGTAGATTAGAACTCAGTCAGTTTCTCACTGAATATAACATAGATGTTATGCTACTGTCCGAGACACATTTAACAAATAAATATAATTTCTCCATACCTGGATACAAATTCTATGCCACAAATCACCCAGATGGTAAAGCTCATGGAGGCACAGCGGTGCTGATTAGAAATCGCCTAAAGCAAAATATGCTAGTCTCTAAGGCATCAGCCTTTCTGCAAGCAACTAACATATGCCTTGACCGAGACTTGAAGCTATCGGCTGTCTATTGCCCACTGCAATTTTTGATTTCTGAAAATGACTTTAAAGATTTCTTTGATAGCCTGGGTAATAGATTCCTGGCAGGAGGCGTAGGTACTGGGGATCACGCCTTATTAACCCAAAAGGGCGGCGGTTATACAATACCATTATAAACAGGCACAATAGACTAGAGGTCACATCTCNCGTACTGGGGATCACGCCTTATTAACCCAAAAGGGCGGCGGTTATACAATACCATTATAAACTGGCACAATAGACTAGAGGTCACATCTCGTGGTAAACCTACTTACTGGATATAAAGAAGATACCAGACCTAATTGATTTCGCTATTACAAGAAACATAGACAGAAATAACATAACAGCAGAAATTCTACCTGAGCTATCATCCGACCACTCCCCTATATTAATAAAACTATATGAACAAACCTAAAACATCGAGATTGAGCCTCGTCTAAGTTCAAATAACACCAACTGGCTTAAATATAAAAAGTATATCAGTAGTCACCTTAAATTAAACGCTGCACTTAACTGCGAGGGTGATATAGACTCCCTTGTTGAAAATTTTAAAGAAACCTTTACTTCAGCCGCTGGCCTGGCAACACCAAATCAAGTCCAAGTACCACCTACGCCTACATCAGTTAGAAACACCGAAATAGAAAAACTTGTGGCAGAAAAGCGGCGCCTAAGAAGACAGTGGCAGAGCCATCGCTCACCAACCTCACAGCTACTGAATAAAGCTGCCAGGAGAAAACTGAAACAAGCACTCAAACGTGCAGAGGATCGCAACTTGTAATGGTACATTAAGAAGCTTTCCCCGAATTCTACTGAAAGATACTCTCTAGGGAAATCACTAAAATACTTCAAACCACCTGTGGTTACGGAAATGCCAATTAGGAACCAAAGTGGTGGCTGCGCTCGTAGTGAGAAGGAGAGAGCCGAGTATTTTTCACACCATTTAAAGAATGTGTTTCAGCCAAACTGTCAACGAACAACTTCAGGCTACCACCGGTAATCAAAAATACAAACGAGCTATACACACCTAGCAAGATGAACTCTTTAGAAGTAAAAGCTATAGTAAAACAGCTTAATCCAAAGGGTTCTCAATTTATAACTCCGAAAATGCTAATAGAGCTACCGAATGTTGCACTAGCAATTCTTTCTGACCTTTTCGACGCTATCCTCAAATTCGGTTACTTTCCGAAATCATGGAAAAGGTCGAAGACAATCATGGTAGCCAAACCTGGAAAAGACGCAACACAGCCGTCCTCATACAGACCAATGAGTTTACTGCCCTGTCTTTCCAAAATTTTCGAAAAAGTACTCCTATCAAAGATATCCCCATTTCTCCATGAACGCAATTTAAATCCAGCACACCAATTTGGCTTCCGAGAAAAACATGGTACTATTGAACAAGTTAATCGAATTACAAATGAAATCAGAAGGGCATTTGAGCAAAGAGAGTACTTCTCTGCAATTTTTCTCGATGTGGCACAAGCATTCGACAAAGTGTGGCACGACGGTCTTATATATAAAATTAAAAAATTGTTACCGCCGGAATTCCACAAAATATTTGAATCATACATAACTAACAGAAAATTTGCTGTAAAAGTATCTAATTTCACTTCAAAAGACATGTCGATAACGGCTGGCGTTCTTCAAGGTAGTGTACTCGGGCCTATGCTGTATATCATCTACACTTCAGATATTCCAACTAGCAAGGATATACTCACATCCACCTTCGCTGATGATACCGCCCTAGTAAGTCGTAATAAAAGTCCCAACAGAGCTTCAAGAGTACTAGAGGAACCTTTACTACGCATAGAATAGAAGAATGGCTGGCAAACTGGCGCATACAAGTCAAAGAACAGAAGTGTAAACATACAACATTTTCACTCAGACCGCAAGTATGCCCAAATTAAATAATGTCCATATTCCACAAGCCTATGAGGCGACATATTTAGGAATACACTTGGATAGGAGACTAACTTGGCGCAAACACATACCAACAAAGATTACACAAATGAAGCTAAAGTCAGCTAGCGTGAACTGGCTTATAAACAGTAAATCAAAACTGAAACTAGATTATAAAGTACTTATATATAATACAGACATTAAGCCCATATGGATGTATGGTATTCAACTGTGGGATACGACCTGTGCAACCAAAATTGACAGGATCCAAAGATTCCAATCTAAAACGCTAAGGGCCTTAGCGGGAGCACCATGGTATGTCCGCAATGAAAATATACATAGGGACCTTGATACCGATGGTTAAACCTATAATCGACAGCAGCAGAGAAGAGTATCAAATGAAACTGCGTAACCACCCAAATCCACTGGCAAGTGACCTGTGCGACACAACAAATATAACACTCCTGCGAAGAAGAGATCTACCAGCTTTTCGTTGAGCAACGTTAAACCAACAGGGCTCAAACCCAGGGTTTGAGCTATATTATTGTAAATTAGGCGTAAGACTTCTAAACTTGTTGTTAGGCTTAACTGTAAAATAAGCAGATCCAATAAATAAATGCAAGTAAAAAAAACATTGGTGCTGTAACCGCCTAAGCGATTTTGGCCGAGTTCAGCAAAGCACGCCAGTCGTTTCTCCTCTGTGCCAACTGACGCCAATTGGAAACGCTAAGTGAAGCCAAGTCCTTCTCCACCTGATCTTTCCATCGCAGTGGGGCCTCCCTCTTCCTCTGCTACCACCAGCGGGTTCCGGGTTGAATACTTTCGGAGCTGGAGCGTCGGTGTCTATTCGAACGACATGGCCAAGCCAGCGGAGCCGCTGTATTTTAATTTGCTGCACTATGTGCATGTCGTTGTAAAGCTCATACAGCTCATCGTTCTATGGTCTGCGGTATTCGCCGTTGCCAACGCGTAAAGGCCCGTAAATCTTCCGCAAAATCTTTCTTTCGAGTACTCCAAGAGCCGCCTTATCGGATATTGTCATTGTCCATGCTTCTGCGCCATATATCATCACGGGCATGATGAGTGACTTAAAGAGCGTAGTTTTCGTACGTCGAGGAGGACTTTACTGATTGAATTGCCTACTCAGTCCAAAGTAGCACTTGTCGGCAAGAGTGATTCTGCGTTGGATTTCCATGCTCCCAAGTAAACGACATTTTCTACTTTCTCGAAATTATAACTGTCAACAGTGACGTGGGTGCAAAGGCGCGAATAGGCTGACTGTTTGTTTGATGACAAGGTATACTTCGTCTTGTCCTCGTTTACCACCACACCCATTCGCTTTGCTTCCTTATCCAACTTGAAAATGGCAGAACAGACTTCGCGGTTTTTGATACCGATGATATCGATGTCATCTGAATAAGCCAGAAATTGCACACTCTTGTATTAAATTGTTTCTGCGTGGTTGAGTTCTGCAGCACTTATTATCTTCTCCAACATCAGATTAAAGAAGTCACATGAAAGGGAGTCGCCCTGTCTGAAACCCCGTTTTGTGGCGAACGGCTCGGAGAGGTCTTTCCCAATTCTGACGGAGCTGGTGGTATTGCTCAACGTCATTTTACACAGCCGTATCAGTTTGGCGAGGATACCAAATTCAGACATAGCGGGGTATAGGCAACTCCTTTTAGTGCTGTCGAAAGCGGATTTAAAGTCAACAAATAGGTGGTGAGTGTCGATCCCTTTTTCGCGGGTCTTTTCCAAGATTTGGCGTATTGTGTCTATGGTGGATTGCCAGGTCTGAAGCCACACTGATAAGGTCCAATCAGTTCGTTGACGGTCATTNCTTATAACCTATGCTTAGAAGGCTGATCCCGCGGTAGTTGGCACGGATGGCGGGGTCGCCTTTCTTATGGATTGGGCAGAGTACACTTAAATTTCAGTCGTCGGGCATCCGTTCATCTGACCATAATTTGCATAAGAGTTGATGCACACATCCTAACAACTCGCCTCCGTACTAGAATAGCTCAGCTGGCAGGCTGTCAACTCCAGCAGCTTTGTCGTTTTTCAGTCGGTTTATTGCTATTCGTACCTCGTCATAGTCAGGCGGAGGAAAATCGACTCCGTCATCATCGACTGGGGGCTCGGGTTCTTCTTCTCCACAACTTCCCGTGCTGCTACTATTCACTAGCGTAGAAAAGTGTTCCCTCCACAATTTAGGTACGTTATGAACATCGGTGTTGTTCTTACAGGAGTACGCCCTGGTCTTGAAACCTTCAGTAAGTCGCCTAACACTCCGGTAAAATTTTCGAGCATTCTTTCTGTCGGCCAGCATTTCAAGCTTTCCGCACTCACTTATTTCGGTTTCTGTCTTCTTATTGCGGCAAATCCGTCGCGCTTCCTCTTCAGATCTTTACATCGGTCCCACATAGCGCGCGTTGCGCCCGATCGCAGCGTGGCCCTGTAGGCGGCATCCTTTTTCTCTGCAGCTGCCTGACACTCCTCATCGTATCAGTTGTTCTTTCGGGCTCACTGAATCCCGACTATCTCAAATACCATGTCATTAGTTAAACAAAAGGTTCCTAAAAATAAAAAAAAATATATAAACTTTTTAATATACAACGCTTTTATAAATGGACTAAAAAGTGGAAAGTAATATTCCTTAGTCCCACAGAATTTGTTCTGATAACTTTTGATTTTGAAATTTTAGCAAAAGTCATTATAAACAATCTATTACATTGAAAACGAAAAACGTGGAGGCGCATGCAGTACAAAGCATTCGATTTCATTGACAATAGTCAAACTACATAACATTCTACAGCGAAAGTACAAATTTGAGATCGGTTTTAAGCGGTCGTTATTCATATACCCACATACATACACATATTACTCTTCAATTTCAAATTAGGCCTATCACATGCGCCCACGCGTTTCAATTTCAATCTCATAAATTGTTTATAATGACCAGGGAACGGATTTTTAGGACCCAAAAACCTATAAAAAAGGCAAAATAAAATAAAGAAATAGGCTGGAAAAGGCAAAATACAAGTAATTTTTAGCAAAAAAAAACGCGACCTCAACTCTCATATAAAAAAATATATATATATATCTCATGATCCACTGACCGGATCTTAACCAGATACTACCTTTCCGATGCAAAAAGAATTATCGATTCTTCGGTTGACGTGGTCCAAAGTTATGCGGTAACATACATAAAAAAAAAATAAAAATAAATATTCCGACGAACTGATAACCTCCCTCTTTTTTGGAAGTCGGTTAAAAATAGCGAAAAAGGCAGGAAATGGCACTAGGTATTAAAAAAGGCAAAACAAAATAGCGAAAGGCACTAGGTATTGAAAAAAAAAANCCGAACTGATAACCTCCCTCTTTTTTGGAAGTCGGTTAAAAATAGCGAAAAAGGCAGGAAATGGCACTAGGTATCAAAAAAGGCAAAACAAAATAGCGAAAGGCACTAGGTATTGAAAAAAAAAACAAAATAAGGCACTAAAAAAACACAGAAAATACGAAGAACAATCAAAAAATACATTTCTTTTAGAAATGTTTATATTACAAGTAAAAAGAGAAAAACTATGAACTAGTTTCATTATATGAAAAATTTGTACTTTGAATCTTTGACTATTTTATCCTTCCGAGTTTCTAACTCATAAAACTTTAATCTGTATAGTTGTAGTAACATCGAACCACAAGATGCATTTTGAAGTTTTCTGGCAGCATTTTCATTCGATTTTCGTTTGAAACGTTCATATTATCAGGAATAAGGGCGTTTTCCTCGCCCTTTACAATTTTATCCACACCCCTTCAAGCCTACGTTAGCTGAGAAAACGGCTTTGAATTTTTCCATCCCTATATAAGCCGCATGGGTATGTGTATATTTTTTAATCTTAAAAAGAAATTGTAAATGCTAAATATAATCACTTTTTTAAAGGTAGAAAAGGGAAAAAATGGAAAATATCTTAAAAAAGGCAACATCAAATGTGTATATATGGAATCAGGGAAAGCGAAATCGAGGACATTCTTAAACGAATATACTCAATCTCTTTAGCAGACAAAAAGACAATTTCCATAAAATCCGTTCCCTGATAATGACTTTTGCTAAAATTTCAAAATCAAAAGTTATCAAAACAAGTTCTATGGGACTGAGAAATATTATTTTCTAATTTTAGTCCATTTATAAAAGCGTGGTACATTAAAAAGTTTTTTTTTATTTATTTTATACAAGACTAAGTCTGTATAAAATTTTGCAATAGATATTAAAATAATTCAACTTGCAGTGAAAAGGGACCAGAAGACTATGCAAGCAAAATGTTGTTTGCTCACATTTAGTATATGCCTACACATGTACATACATACATATAGCAGCAATTAATTTCATTTAAAGAAATGGCGTGTCGTCCGTTTCCGCTGTAGCGTATGTAGTGCATATTTTTAACTTCTTCTGGCGAGGCGACATCTATCTCTAGAGTTTTTCTAATTATATGTCTTTGATATGATACCTACGACGAGGTTGATATCTAGACTAGGTTTGCCATAAATAGCTTTGCTTTATTTATAGTATAAATGGTGGTCTGGACATACAACTTTGCAAGTTGATAAAAGCGTTGTAATAAAATAGGACAAAGCAATAGTTTTGATTAAAATAATCAACAAATGTCAATGGTAGATATTTTCGAGATTTTGTAGATTTTTTTGAAGTGGATGGTACATAAGTATTTTTTTCATCAGTGACAACCCTACAAGTGAAGCCAAGTCCCTCTCCGTCTGGTCTTTCCATCTCAGTGGGGGCCTTCCTCTTCCTCTGCTACCACCAGCGGGTTCCGAGTTGAATACTCTCAGAGCTGGAGCGTCGGTATAATCCTTATATTAGTAAGCCTAATTAATTTTAGAGATTTTGGCGGTACGAATACATCAAATCTTTAAAAGGAGTTTTGAAAGGTTCAATTCCAGGGCCTCTTTTATTTAGCTTATTCATCAATCACATTTTTTCCTTATACTATATTGCAACAATGAATACTAATGCGGAAGACAACCAGCTATATCTGTCAGATAATTTTGGAAACATAGGTTTATTAGTTCGCCTATTCAATAGTATATTCAGCAGTGAACTAAGCGCAACGGCCTTGCCTTAATTTTGGAAAGACTCTTGTTTTAGCAATTACCTAAAATCAGCTGGACATAAGAACTATAATAATAAGACGATCAATGGCTTCAGTGGATCGTATCCTAGGTGGCGTCGTGCTCTGGTTCCCAAGCTCCTCCCTAAAACACGCCCAGTCCGTTTCATTTGTTTTTTGAAAGTTTCCATTTGACGCAGAGCAAACAGCGTCCTCGCCAAGTTAACACTCGATGTTTCTGTGGTCCGAGAACGAATCTTCCCTCAAGACCCTCCAGTTTAGGAGTGACCACCCTAACCGAGAGTTAGATAGGATAAGAACAATCACTGCGGTGACCACATTAACCAACGTAAAACTTTTTTTTCAAACTGTTTTGGGAATACGTACATACAACTTGTATGATAAAAGTACCTTACCATATCATAATTTAAATCAAATATTTAACAGTTAATTATATTATTTAACTGTACAAGTTCCCCTTCTATAGCGAAAAATTAAGAAAAATCCTTTTCAAGGACATCCTTTGCTACCAAAATGCGTTTACCATAATTCATACCGCACGACGAAACCAGCACACAGTGATTCAAAATTGGAACTTAATGTTCATAATGCACCGGAGCCTTCATTTTTCAACCAATTTTTACTAAAAACCAAACAAATATTTATTTTGGTGAGTATTTTTTTTATAACATTTCAAAAATTTTTTTAAGTATTTTTTTTGTTTTGGGAGAGCCATACAATTGGTTTCAACTAGTTTTTTTTTATATAACATTCATTAACTGGAACAGGAGAATACATTTTCTTCAAAATTGCTACTTTATCTGCATTTTGCACTAAAAATTTAATATAATCAAATAAAAATTCATGCATCAGGCTCAACTGGTCTTTTGCAAATATCGTTGGCTTCCATAAAAAAAAAAAAAAAAAATTAAATCATATTAAGTGAAAAAAATGAAGGCTCCAGTGAATTACGAACACTAAATGCCAGTTTTGAACCACTAAGCAGCAGGGGGTTTATTGTTCTCTTTCAGCAGAACTGGAAACTCAGCGTGCAACACCATCCTGGGCACAACTTTCCCGTGCTTTATAGATTGTACAAAGACTTCCGATTAAATAGTAACCCTTAAGTGGGGTGAGAAACAAACTGACGAGGGTTTTCATTATATTTCATAAGGGACATTTTTATTTTTCATATTCTGCGTTTAAAAATTTATCAACTCTGAAATTATTAACTCTGAAAAATACAGAGCTGATTTAAAGGACAGTTAAAGAAATAAAGGACAAAAGGCATCCTTTATTTTTAAAAAAATTATAAAGGACAGTAACCCCCTGTATAAAGGCCTGTCCTTTAAAATAAAGGACGGATGGTCACCGTAACAATCACTTCCACAAGACTGGCCGCCTTCCGCTGGGGTGGCAACATAGTCATATGGAAAGTACGGGTAAGCAATAATAAATTGTTTCCACCCATTTTTGCCCTTGAAGTTCAACCTCGCTGCCATCAAGGACTGACAGCAGAACTGTGCAAGTTTGGTCAGAGTGAAGTGCGAAGACACTAAAAGACATGATCTCGGTCTGACCCAGTTTTCGTCGTATAGGACGTTGGCACTTTCCTCCAGGATGCGCTACTAGTCTATGACGCTGGGAACTTTGCTAATGGTTGGGGCCTCCACAATCCGTGCCCCTGCCGCAAATGCGGACGGATTACCACAGGTGCTACTAAAGTAGTTTAAAAATTTAACTAAATACAAGTTGTTAATAAATATGAAGTTATGCGTTTAACAAAACTTGTTTAATTTTCTCTGAAATCTTAATGACATGGGCACAAGTGCAACCGACTCGCTCTTTTTTATTAGGAGTTATTAAAATTATAGCATACAAATCTTTTTTCAGCATATTTAACTCTGTACATTGTATGCAATTTTTTAATATATTTTGATTAATTCTTGCATATTTATTGCACACGTTTAGCATTTATATTTTTAATTTTATACTACGAACTTGTTTATTAGTTTATGTGTAATTACTTTATTTTAATACAAATTTGGTTTCTCTAAAAAAGAAGAAAATTCGTATTGTAATTATGGTTCTTCTTTAATAAATGAAAATAAAAATTTCTAAAAAGTTGCAAAGCTGGAAGGAAAAATATTTTAACTCAGCTTTTTACCACTAATATTAGTCAATTTACGTTATAGTATTTTATTAGATTTTACTACTTTTTAAATGCATGCTCCACATGTAGAACAGATTCATATAATACGAGTAGCTATAATCAGTTAAGCATTTCAGTTAGGCTATGAAAACACATACTTTATTAAACCGCCGGCATCGCTTACAAAATACCAAAGAAATTTATATACATATTAGACTCAGTCCATTGGAAGCGACTGACAAAAGAACACTAGATTGGATAGCGAAATGCATACACGTAAAGCAACAACACAACTCGGCTATTTATTCGAGTTGAGTCCTGGCGGTTGAAAAATGTGCAAGTAAGTGTGTGTAAGTAGTGGTGCAAAAAAAAAGAACATGGCACAATTGTGAATGAGTTCTAGTAAATATATTTAATTATTTATGGCCAAATGTGTATATGTATGCAACCATAATAGGTATATTACTACGTATAGTGTATGTATATTCCGATCTTTTTTTAATCAAATATCTCAATACATTTGATTAATCAGCTAGTCACATATTTCATCGAAAATAGCAAAACGCCTTTTTTACCTAGTTGAGTGTTCTTTTGCCACTTGGTTGCAAAAGAATGGGGCTATTGTAGGCAGTGAAGAAATTTGTAGTGCCAGTTACCACCATGTAGAAGCATTCTTGTTGTTGCACCGCATAACTCATTGAAAGACATAACATAGCCTGATGTGTAGTCCAACAGCTCTATTACCAGCTAAAAATTACGACATGTTCGATTGCGATTAAATGTTTGTATTCAATTAGCCATTGACATTAGGTGGGCCGTAAAATAATGTTCATATTGACGGAAGGAGATTACGGAGAGAATAAAGTATAGCAAGGTAAAAGTCCAGCCGATATTACCCTGCAGTGAAAAATTATCAATTGTTAAAAATAACCAACTTATAGTTACATTTTTGGCGGAATTTCGATAAATAATAATAATAATGATAATAATAATAATAATAATAGATTGGCGCTTACACATATGTTAGTGTTTGGCCGAGCTTCTCCTCCGATTTGTGGCGTGCGCCTTGATGTTGTCACACAAAGCGGAGGGACCTACAATTTTACGCCGACTCCGAACGGCGATTGTATTTTTATGAGAAGTTGTTTCTCATGGAAGAACTGCACTCGGAAGTTTTGTCATTGCCTGCCGAGGGAAATTTCGATAAATACCTCACATTTAATTAGCTATGACAAAACCAACTAAAAAAGAGCTGTAAAATCGTGCAGGATTCATGAAGACGCAATCGGGAGTTTGTTTTCTTTACAAGTTTCTATTCAAAAATTCCCATAAAAAACTACTTTGATATGTTTCTTTTCTGCACTTCACAAATTCCTTTTCGAATTCAGACAACCATTGTGATGTTATGTCTGACGGAATTCCAAAATAGGACCACCTACTGCCGAATCCTGGAGAGACTGAGGGATAAGAAGCCAGAAGAACTGACCGCAGAAGAGCTGGACTCAAGGAATTGGGCCGAAAAGTTTATGGCTGAAAACCAGGCGAAAGCCAAACAAGAGTCTGCTCAAGGCAAGCGGAAGTCCTCTAGGGAGCTAAGCTCGGAACTCATTTTAACAGCGGACGAGCTGCAGAAAAGATCCTTCGCGGACGCGGCGAAGGACACATTTACCAGGGCTGTGATAGACCGCAGCTCACTTGATGGTGCAATANTTAAGTGTGTCTTATAGACGACCGCGACAACCTATACCTATAACCTACTGCCGAATATGTAAATAAATATGCAATGTTAAATAAAAATTAAATAAATAAAAATAATCAAAACGTTTTTTATTGATATTTTATGTCCTAAGGTAGTTAGTTACAAGTTAGTTGAGGTATACAGGTCTGACTTTTTTGCGGCCATCGCCACACAAAAGTAGTTAGTTTTTTCGAACAAAATATGCTGTTAATATTTAGCACTAGTGTTCGCGTAAACGGACTAAAGTTAGGTATGTATATGCTATCGCACGTCCCTACAAGGTATACAGGGTATCCTGGACCACTCGTTTACCCATTAAAAAATGGAAGAATACCAAGTCAGGGAGGATGGTTTTGTGCCAAGGAATCCACGTAAGTGGTAAAAAATTTTGACCGCTTTTCACCTCGGAGTAGCCAGAATTGATTATTTTGCGTACGGTTTAAATCGCAGTTCACTACGTCCAGATATGCATATCTACTTGTCTTCTGGGTAGCGACCAAACACCCATTTGGGAGCGGGATAAAGTGAAAAGGCGTAAAACTTCGCGTACGTTAGATATGGATCCAGCCATGTTAAAACTCTCTCCGTTGACAAACAAAATCATACCTCGGATAAGACTGCCCCTTTTTGATGTCGACCACGGCAAACGTATAAAGGATTATGATTTGAGGGTATGCACCTGGTCTGGATAGGACCCTCCCGGCTGGTTGATGTCATAGGGGACATAAAGGCTGGCATAGCCGCCGACATGTTTACTAAAACATACCCCAATGTTTTAAATAAGAACTGCGTTTATAACAGTTTAATACTTAACCATGTGCGTTTTCTTCCATTCTTTGTCATATCTTTCGCCGCTTAGTCCACTGTATTTCGGGTGCAGTGAAGGTGAATCTGATGAAATTATGGCTTGAAATTAGTTTCTGCCAACACTTTTTCTCCACTCCGGCTGACTAGTGATGACTTACATACATAAATGCATTCAAGTGCACAATCGTTATTTGTGTAAGTAGCTGTAAGCTTACTTTTTCTTTAACCGCAAAATAGTTCTACCTAAATATATATAGGCACGTTAAGGTGCCCCAAAAAGAGCAAAGTTCGAATTTTAGTGCTCTCACCCCTTGGGATTTTTCTATGTCGAAAAAAATATAACCATATTATTTATTTTTAAATAAAAAATATTTACAGATCGCTCAGAGCGCTCAAAGTTTTCCATGTATTTTATATGGGAAAAAGCAAATTTTCCTAGAAATGGTATGGAATTCTTCAAAATCGATATTTTTCGATCGGAAAACTCTGGTTCTCTTCAGGAGACTTCCAATAATAATACCAAATTTTTTAATACTAACGACTTTTTATTGGTGCCCCGATTGCATTTTTGGGGTTTTTTGGGGGGTTTTGGCGGACCTATAAATTATAGTTACTATGAAAAAATTATTAAATAAACAATTGGGTATTATTATAGCGAATCTCCTGCAGATAAGCAGAGTTTTCCTATCGACAAATATTAATTTTTAACAGGGACTGAAAAGAACAGTTTTTTTTAATCAACTTGGCCAAATATTTTTAAAGTTGGAAGTAAAAGTAATTTCCTGATAATAAACAAACCGCGTATGCAAATTAAACAAGTTTGGTTTCAAATGAAAGAGGACTAAAGTAGCTTAAAAACTGAAATTTGTAAACGAGGAAAGCACTTATTGGAAACTATTTTAATAAAAAATGTTATCTTATTACCATAGAAAAAACCTTGGGTTAGGTATATGAATTTCTTTTGTATTAAATTATAAAAAATATATAAATAGAGGTGGTAACCTTCGTTCATTATTTTTGTTTAAAATTATTTCCGTCCTCTTTAACTTAATACCGAATTGTTTAATTTGGATAAGCGGTTTGTTTATTATCAGGAAATGACTTTTATTTCAAATTTAAAAAATATTTGGCCAAGTTGACTTAAAAAAACTCTTATTTTCGGTCCCTAATTTAAGAATTGTATACCATTTCGACGAAAAGTTTTTTTTTCATATAAAACACATGGAAAACACTGAGTGTATTGAGCGAGCTCTAGATAAAATGTTATATCTATATAAAAAATAAACTTTTCTTTTATCATACATTTTTGTACCACCCTAATGTACATACATATATATTCCAGTGGATAAAACAAAACATTACAATACATATTTGCGTTTATGTATGAGTATGTGTAGAACCGTCTGTGGCATCTGCGGTCCCGGCGGTCGTTGGGAGTGACTCGTGACTTATATGACGCGCCGATGTTGCCTCAATGTAGTTGAAAGCAAAAACCCTCACTTAAAAAGTTATTACAGAAAAATAATAAATTTCATTATTAACAGTTCAACAAGGTCATGGGATTCGCAGAAGAACAGGCGAAGTATGACTGGGACCATCGCGAAAGGGAGGTGCCCGTACAAATATGAGCAGACAAGCAAACATACATATGTATCTGCATGAGGATGCGGTATCAGGAATATTTTTGTTGTAATTTGTCTCTCTTACTTTTAGTGATGCATACATTTTAACAGGTATTTTAGTTACAGAGTGCCAAAGTTATGAGTCGTGACGACTTTTCGCTACAAACAATAAACGTGTACCTACAAGTTGCAACGATAAAGCAGTTCTACCTGTTGTGGCATCCCTTTAGGCTCCGCATTTGCGTAACATTGTGTCACAACTTGCCAGCAATAAGGTGCAAAATCAAATAAATGTGAGAAATTGTAGAAATACAATAGGGGTATTCTCTGAGTCTTGCAAAGCCCTTGCACGGTGCACGGATTGCACGGTTTGCAAAGCTGTCCCATACGAAAACCGGTTTTTACCGTGCAATCCGTGCAATCTGTGCACCATGCAAGGGCTTTGCAAGACTCAGAGAATACCCCTAATGAGTAACTAAATAATAGCATGCTCTAAGAAGGAAGATGTGTTCGAAGTTTTTTCGAATTAAACCTACAGGTGCAAATGCATGTAAGTGTCATTTTTAAGGTTCAAATAAAACTCTGCAATGAGCAGCATAATTAATTGAAATTTACTGAGAGTTTCCTCAACGCTAAAGAAAATGGCTATTTTAAGGTTTTCCAATAAACTACTGGATAGGAAAGTGTATTTCGGAGGATTTTTTCCCGACTTTAAGGCTTTATTCAGAATAAATAGTAAAACATATTGTATTCAAGGTATATTCCATCGGAAGCTACATATTTTTCCCGTTCATGATGGGAAAACAATGACTCGTGTCTGGTCTACCATTTTTGTGTTGTGTGGCAAAATCAACATTTTTGATCTGTTCAAACTTCAGAGGTAATGGAGAATGTTCTTAATAAGTCTCACACTGTCTGAGATGACTTGCCGCGTCACCTTTCCTCGCATGAATACAAACAAATTAAATAGACAGAACTACGTTTCTACTAGTAGCAGCAGAGCCGGATTTAAGCACAGGCTACAGGCTAAAAAACTAAAAGTGAAAAATTATATACATACATACATATTACCAATTTTTAAGAAACGTAAAAGGCACTGCATGCGAGTCAATCAAATGTTTAGTTCGTTTTTTACCCTAATCGAAGGGGATTCACATTGTAGTACAACGTAATATAAGTGCTAAATATCTGCTTAAGTTTAGTAAGCAAAAAAATGCGTCGTTTCGTTGAGTCGGCGACAGGCAAACGGAGTACGCGTGCCGACGGCACAGCCGCAGGGATCAGGTTGATACCACCGACTCCTACGCGCCGCAGTTTCGATAGCCTTGCTCTAAGTCATTGTGTCTACATACAACTTTGGCGTCGATTTGCTGTTCGCCACGCTCTTCAAAACAGTGAATTTGTCAACATTCAACTTCACAAGAATAAACGTATTTTGTATTTTTTTTATTGTAAAAGTATATGATTTATACAAAGAATAAAAAAAAAATTAAAATTGTGGCTGTGGAGCAAGTAACTACCATACTTAAACAAAGGAGTTCGGTGGAGCATTCTCTATTCCTGGGATTTGTTTAGGTATGGCAGCGCACTAAAGTTTGGTGGCCGTACATGGCGCAATAAGCAGGTGAATTAATAAAACTGCTTTCTCTCTTTATGTTCTGTCATTCGGCTATATTTTACAAAATTGAAAGACAAAATTTCAAATAGGATAGTGTCAAATGAATAGAACAGGGAAAAGCTGTATTTCAACTCACCACAGTCTCTCGAAAGACAAAAGTCTTTCGTAAAACAATTGTCAATTCTGGCAACTATCTTGAACGCTCTTCACTATCTTTCGAAAGACTAATTGCAAAGATCTGCTAACGAGGAAGTCTTAGTGCTACGCTGTTCGCCTTTTAGCAATAATTTTTTTATAAACTAAATTAAATAAAAAATATATATAGGTTTTTTCTTTTAAAAATAACAATAGCTTGTAAATAAAAGAAAATTTATTAAAAAAAATTAAAGATCTTAGATAAAACTAGTTTTGCCTAGTGGCCACAGTATTTTTGCGTAGAAGAGCTTCCTCATCAGCCCAACTCCAGCTACGCAGTCCACAATATTGCTGCGTCCAACTTGTTTCCACTTAGACGGATGTATCGGATCTAGGCATAAATAGTTTCCCCTAGGCAAACAGGTTTGTCCTAAGATCTGGGTTGGCGGAGCCGAACATTAAATATCCGGCGCAAGTATTAAATATATGTTTTTCTCCTTTCCGTAAACTACCGCTACATGGTAAGCAGGAGTGATTCTACTCTTATTTTAAACATCTTCGATAGAACGTTCAGTTAGACTTATATAGTCATATGGGGGCGGTATCACGCCCATTTCCCAAAATTCCAAACAATGTTACTTATTTTCAAGGGATTCTTGTTGGTATCAATTTTGAGTAAATTAGCATCTTTAAATTTCGAAATATCGAAGCTTCAAGAATTTCTGAAATTTACCGTTATATGAAAAGTGACCGTAATTTTAGTTCGATTTCAATAATTTCAACGTTTTGCTTTTATGTGGCAAGCACAAAGCCATACCGAATTTGGTACAAATTGGTAGTACGGTTATCGAGATACAAATATGTGATCATAAAAGTGACCGTTGCCACGCCCGTTTTCCAAAATTTTATCATAAACGTATTTCTTGGTAAAGGCTTGTTGCAAGCATCAATTTTGAATAAATTAGCTTTGGTATTTACTGATTTATCGAAGATTTCGTATTTCTCTAAATTACCGTTATATGAGATGTGGCCGTTGTTTTTGTCCGATTTTAAAAATTTCGAGCCATTTGGTATGTTGTACTAAGGCCAATAACTGTAGGAAATTTGGGAGAAATTGGTTAAGCGGTTACTGAGATACACACATGTAGTCATAAGTGGGCGTGGCTGCGCCCATTTTCCCCAAAATTTAAAATATTCCTAATTTTCGTGTAAAAAATATTTTAAATATCAATTTGAATGAATAATCTTCAGTAGTAACTAAAATATTGCAGTTTCCGTATTTCTCAAAAATACCGTTATATGGTAGGTAGGCGTGGTGATTGCCCGATTTTGCCCATGTTCAATACCATCTGTCTTACGCTTGAGAGAAGTATAGTAGTTTCGTTAAGATATCTCAATTTTTACTCGAGATACCGTGTGCACAGACGGACGGACAGACAGTCACCGCTTTATCGATTTCTCTTTTCATTCCGATCATTTATGTGTACATTTATCTATATCTATCTCTATTCGATTTGACTGTTACAAACAACCGTTATGTGAAAAAAGTTATAATATCCTTGTGCGCTCGAGTTTAAAGACAAAATTAACAAAAAAATTATTTTTATTTTAAAAATAAAATCGAAAACTATAAAAAGAAAATTAATTAAAAATAGAAAAACAAATTAAATTAAAAAAGAAGCGATAAATAAATAATTTTCTAAACATCCAACCCTAGAGTACTAATCATATTTCAAACACGTTGGTACTAATGATCGTCGATTCGACGAAGCCATGTTAAATCCCTATTGTTTTACAATTAAAAGTAATCTAAACGTGATAACTATTATGAAAATTATAAATTTGATATTTGAACTTAATGATAAAAGTACTTTCAGGTCCTTAAAAATTAAAAAAATATTGTTTATTCAATTAGAATAAAAAACTTTGCATTCACTGCGAAAAATTCTCTTTGTCAATATTTTTTTCGGCACTGTACATTTGTATGTATGTGAAAAATTTAAAAAAAGTTTTGTTTTTATTCAATACCCATCCTACCATGAGTCAAGTGTTAGTTGCAAATAAATGTTTAAGCTGGCTCTTACACTTTTTGAAATATTTCAGCAACCATTCATCCGAATCTTATGATTTTTTGATAGCAATTAGAGAACTTATTGGGCAACAAAATAAAGTGGTCATTTTGTAAAATTTCGATTCTCTTTTTTATAAAAATTTGTATTTTTTAATGAATTGAATTTTTTACGAATTTCATATATACCTAGGAAAGGAATTCAAAAAACATTATTTGCGCTAAACATTCAATTTTACTTTCATAAATAAAAATTACTGTACCTTTGATTGACTTAAAGTTTTTACAAAAAAAAATATACAAGTTAAAATAAATATAATTTTTTATAAAACAAGACTCGAAATATTACAAATTGACCACTTTATTTTATTGCCCAATAAGTTCTCTAACTGCTATCGAAGAATCATAAGATTCGAATGAAATGTATAAAAAATTGATTGCAAATAACTCGTAAAAAAATAGAATTATCGAAATCTCTTTTGTGTCAATAATGCACACCATGTTAACTTCCAAATCGGTCAACGAAACATAAATAATCGAAAAGTCAACTTTGGGTAGCCCAGTTGAAAAAACTTGACTCCTATGCAAAACAGAAAAAGGTATAACTTGGTTTAAAATTTACAAAGCATGTATTTTTAGATTTTATAGAAAAATGTAATCGTAATTTTTACCTGTAAGTTTAGGTTATGTTTACAACTTAATAAACTAAAATCTGGACAATGACCGTGGCCGCCGTTTGTCTTAGTACTCCAAGGGGGGCCTGCACCATGGAAAGAGCGTATGGGCCCATAGATGCTAGATCCGGCACTGAGTAGGGACACGAATTTCGATACGATACGATACGATATCGATAGTTTTGGCATTCGATACCGATATTTTCTACTCGATAGTTTTAAAACGATATTTTTTAGAATCGAGTACCAGGGTTATCGTATCGAATGTCATAAACTCACATTACAAGGATAATGTTATTAACAATTCTTCCCGATATAAATTGGGCTTTAAAGAGCAGAAATTTGTAATATAGTTAAGATTGCATATGGTGGAACTTTATGCAGCGTTTTTGCTGCATTTAAAATGCAACATTTAGCACTTTCGAACATATGTTTTCGAAGAGCGTACATGCTATAGCATTTAGCAAATGTACATTTACGCGAGTTCGAAATCGAATGCTTTTGACAAACAGCCGTGTTCCAGTCTCTTATTTAGATTACGATCAATTCTCACGCAGAAGATAATGTGCAAAAACCCTACTGGAAAGGAAAAAATAAATAAAAATAANAAGCAACATGATAAATTTGTATGAGTTTGACATAAAAGAAGAGGCAGAACCTTATCTGTCGATGGAAAAATAGAAATAGATCTAATCTGACCACAACCACAGTCGTCGCTAAGCCCGGTCGTCGCCAAAATAATTATATACATAAAAGCACGTGTTAAAATAATTTGACAGCTGTGGTCGGTAGCTCGTCGTTTGCATTGTGCTCGGGCTACTAATGTTTTGGCAAAAAAGGGGTCCCTACAGTTTTATGTCGACTTTGAACGGAAGCTGTTTTTCATTTTCAAGCTTTGCGCACTTCTAACCATTACACCACAGCGGCCCATATACGATACCTATATTCAGATAAATTTTTTGGATTTCGGTATCGATATTTGGAATATCNATAAAAATAAATAAAATAATAATAAACCAAAAATTCAATACAAAAACTTGAATTATTTTAAATGTATTTAAATGTATATTCATGGGTACCCGATATTTTTAAAGCGATATATTAAATGATCGATANCTTTTATTCCGATATTCATGGGTACCCGATATTTTTAAAGCGATATATTAAATGATCGATATCGTGTCCCTAGCACTGAGTACCAGTGGACTTCTGTCCGAGTCCAAGAAATCTACGGTATTCGCCATCGGTAGCGCGCAAAGGTCCGTAAATTTACTGCAGAATCTTTCTTTCGAAAACTCCAAGAGCCGCATCATCAGATGTTTCCATTGTCAATGCTTCTATGGTGATGGAGTGCCTTGATAAGCTGAATACTCTTTGTAAAGCCAATCAAATTTGGGTTCTCTGTATTCCGGGGCATATTTGTATTGAAGTAAGCGAGGTTGCGAAGAACCCCTTTCATCGGTCCAGAGCCTTTCTGTGGCATAGGCACTCTCTGCCCTGGCCCACCTGGAGGAAGAGGCTCTAAGAAATCGTTACAGCGACAAACTACCAGGTCTAGAGCATTTCAAAGCACTTTTAGGAACATACGTGTAATATAAAATGCTTTAAGTGATGTGTTGCAAGAGTATAAAGTATGCCTGCACTAAGCATTTAATTACACTATTTAAACTAGACATAAGGCGTGATCGCCCGGTAATCATCTTATAAATTGTTACCGGAATAAAGAAACATAAGATTTTTGATAGCGATAACACCGGATATGTTTTAATATCAACTTAGCTTTCCGAATATTTCAATTAGAGGAATTCTGACAGAATACTGCAGGCTGAACTATCAGCTGACCAAACTGGAAATTTGCTCAAGCGATGACGATTTTGCAGGACAGATATCGGAAACGCCCGGCACATCTTTCGCTGTTTCAGAATTTGAAGAGCCTGTAACGTCATCATCGTTTTTTGATTTTATTTTAAAAATTTGTGCTTATAGTGAGCTAAATATGTAGGTGGATATGGAAAATTTGAACAAAATTCTGTTTTCAAAGTCGTGGCTGCCAGCCGAAACGAATCAGAATATTGTTATTTTTTATAATCGTTTGAATTATTGGAACACGGATGATGAGGATCTCAGATAGTTACATTATTCTTACCTAATTAAAGGTCAGACCTATAGCTTTTTAATTATTTGAGCATTGACTCTCTTTGGAAACCTTTATTGAAGGAATTACGCTTTGACTTTAAATAGCAAAGAAGGAAGACGTAGGCGAAGAGTTTTACCACATAAGTTTTTAACCAAGGATCCAATGTGTATCCATATGAAAAAAATATTGCCCGACAAGTAAGCAAAATTACTGCTCTTGAAATTTTTGCTAAAAATAAATTCCCCAAAGAGTAATATTTCACTACACAATACAATAATTACAGATATTTTCTTCCCAGAGAGTTTTGCTTCACATCGAAATTTGTGCTCCCTTATTTTCATTTTGACGCAGTTCAATGTTGATTCTTATACTTTTATTTGGCTTTGCTTTTTGTTTTCGCTCAATTTAATTTTTATAAATTTTCAAAACAAAAGAAAAAACGTTTGAAATTCAGTTAGCCATACAAATTTTTAATTTATTTACAAGAAAATGTTTTTTCCGGCTTTTGCAAAATTAAATAAGTTCTCTGCAAGATGGTTTGTTTAAAGAAACACCTGTACATATATGGTATATGGGGTATTGAAATATCCCTTTTCCCTAGCATTAAACCTTTCAGTGTGGGCAACAATGATATTTTTAAAATAAGGCTGATCGGAATATGCGCTCTCTGGGAGGACAATACCTGGAATTATTGTAAAATGATCGCACACCTAGATCTAAAGTGAGCTAACTCACAATTCAGAGACGGATTCAGATTCAACGCAATTAATACAAAACAAATATAACAGTAGTTTTTTTATTTAATCCACATAATCATGAAGAAAAAAATATTTTCATTAATTGGACGTAAGCCCTATGAATTGATTTAAACCCAAAAATATCCAAAATTTTTTTTAATTGATCGCACTTTAGATCTATGTGTGCGATATGTAACATCAAAAGCAAATTACGAAAATTCGGTTTAAAATTACAATGCACACTTTCTTCTTTTATGTCTAGTAGCCTTTTTAAAATTGCTCCAAAAAAATCATAATAAAGAAAGTAACCAATGCTAGTATTTAAAACACAGAAAACAAAACAAAAAATTGTATTACATTAAACGAGCAAATATTGTATATATATTAGGGCGGGTCAATTTTTTTTCGACATCGTTCCTAGCAGATNCTTGTATATATATTAGGGCGGGTAAATTTTTTTTCGACATCGTTCCTAGCAGATT
>NW_016160999.1:41231-56644 GCF_001687245.7 Rhagoletis zephyria | reverse complement strand
AAATTTTTAAGAAAAACTGTTTGAGCTCGGAAAGCCCATATTTCTTCGCAGTTTTCAAGCTAGTGTTTTTCGGAACTCAGTAAAGTGTGAAAAATGCTACATCTATTACAAAAAATTTAAATAAATGACCCTCTTTGGAGCTTAATTTTCCACGACGCATCCATAGTGAAAATTAATATGGACTGCCTGAGCTCAAAACGATTTTTTTTTTTTTTCAATGGCAGCAACTTACGTTAATACGTTTAATATTTTTAACCCCTGGCGGCATCTACAAATTATTTTAAAATTTTCGTGGATGTCTTTAATTTGCAGGTGAAATAAAATGAATGGGTGTCCCATAAAAAATTTATTTTATTTTTTACATTTTAAGAAGCACCGTAATACCTACACTGGCATTTATCACCCACAAAAACCATACGTGGCTAAATTTTGAGAAAAATCTGTTTGAAATTGGATATTGTAAAAGTTAAGGATTTCCACTTTTGCCGTGATTTTCCGCTAAACTCTCATACAAATAATTTTTCAAAAAACTCTATTTTCACATTTGTTCCTTTGACTTCAACATTTAACTCCTCTTTTTTTTAATTGCTTTTTTTTTTGCGTGGCTACTGGCGGCCGCTATTGCTGAGTGGTTCTACTCCGTAGAACCTGTGTTTGATACCTGTTCCAGGTAACATCTAAATTATAAAAAGCTTTTTCCGACTACGGTCGGCCCGCGGCAGTCAATGGCAAGCCGCCTAGTGTATTTTTGCCATAAAAAGTCTTCTCATAAAATCCGTTTGTCGTTCGGAGGAGGCTTAAAATTCTAGGTACTTCCATTTGTGTAACAACATCAAGACGCAGACCACAAAATGAAATAGAAGCTCGGCCAAACACTTAGCAAAAATGTAAGCGCCGAAATATTATTATATTTTTCCTTTTTCTTTTATTTTGCTTTTTCATTTCCTTTTTCTCTATCTTTATTTCATCTTTTAACTTTATTTTTACCTTACGTATTTCTTTTATTTTGTTTTAAACTTCATTTTTTTATCTATCTATCTAAATATATTTTTACCTACCTTTCTTAAGCTATAAATATCAGCCATTCCTGACAGGTAACCATAGTTAAGGAAGCCCAATATGTTTCACATTTAAAAATTTGCCTGCAGGTACAATTGTGTAAAATTTTTAAGTAAAAATTCTTATATCCAACTAACTAACCAACCAACCATAAATTCATACAAACACTACATACAAATGTATGTACATTAGGGTGTTCCAAAAATGCATGTGGAGAAGTAAAGTCGGATTTTTTATGCTTTCACATCCTAGGATTCTTCTATGCCGAAAAAAATATACCCCAACCCCTATTTTTTATTTAGTCAAATCAAAAAATATTTAGAGGTCGCTCAAAGCGCCCAAAGTTTTCCATGTATTTTATATGGGGGAAAAACAACTTTTCGTAGAAATGGTATAAATTAGTTAAAAAACAGAATCTTTATACCAGAAAACTAAATTTATCTGCAGGAGATTCCCAATAATGACACCCAATTGTTTACTTAACCAGTTTTCGATCGCAACTATAATTTATAGGTCCGCCAAAAACCCCAAAAAAAAAAACCGAAAAATGCAATGGGACGTCCAATAAAAAATCGTTAGTATTAAAAAATGGTTAAATAAACAATTTGGTATTATTATTGAAAGTCTCCGGAAGAGAACCAGAGTTTTCCGATCGAAAAATATTGATATTCAAGAATTCTATACCATTTCTACGAAAAGTGGTTTTTCCCCATACAGCAATACATGGAAAACTTTGAGTGCTTTGAGCGACCTCTAAATATGTTTTTGATTCCAAAGTAAAAAAATAGGGGTATACTTTTTCCGATATAGAACAATCCTAGGGGGGGAGAGCATTACAATTCCAACTTAATCCAACCCTAATGTACATACAAGCGACGTCTGTAGTAGCTCAAAGCTCGACGTTAAGACATCTTCATTCACAGAATTCAATTCAACCGGCCAAATAATCGCTCAGCTAGGATATACATATGTATGTAAGTATGTATGTATTTTTGCACACACCTTTGCAAACTAAATACAGCTGCACAAGCATAAATACCTGGCAATGAGTAAAATGATCTGCGCTTCACTGCACTTCTTGCCAAGTAGTACATATGTACATACATAGCTAACACCTAGTTAATCACTAGTTGAATGCTTGCTTGTACGTATGTATGGACTTACATACATATGTATTTATGTACATGTAGCTAAATGAAAGGAAGTCAGCTTGTGTTTGTTTTCGTGTGTTGTTTTTTGGTGTTTCTTCTTGCTTACCAAAAGTTGTTGCTGTTACACTATCGAATCTTAAGTAATCCTTGTCCATTTTAAATCATCTCTAATCCTTGATGGAGTGATATGCACTAATTTGGCATTTTTATTTCATTGCGCAAACATAGAGCCAATGAATGGTGTTCATCTTGTGTACATTGTGTATGTATGCATGCCGGTAGTAGTTGATCCACTTGGCTGCCATCTACCTTGTTATATACCTAGTACATTAGTAACTCTTCGTACTCCCATATTTCGAATGGCTGTGGTTTTTATGCTTTCGCTACGACATGGCAGGTGAAGTAAGGTTGCCACATTCACAACCATTCGATTTGGGTGACCTCTGCTTTAGTTCACTTACTACATATGTATGTAGGTGTTTTCGTTTTGCTGCCACTGCATTTGTGCTTGGCTTGTTATTTAACCTCTCTTAAAATTGACACTTTTCTTTCCTGGGCAAACATACATACATACATATGTACATACATAGGTGCAAATGATTTTGGTGGTTCTGTGACTTGGCTTAATATGAATTGGTCAGCTTGGTCATTTAACCTTTTCTCCTTTTTTTTTGTTTTTTTTATTTCTTAAATTTTTATTGAGAAGATTTTTCAAGTATGCTTTGCTAGTAGTTAGTAGAATTCATTGCAAGCGTAGCGAAGGTTTATGAATTTTATTCGTAAAACAAAAATGTTATTCTGGAAGGAAAATGGCACACTTTTCTAAAATATCTAACATTTCACGATCAATGATTTGAAATGTATCATTGACCAGTCTAAATAAGAAGAACTCATGAGTTTAGATAGATGCCTGTGAAGTTGACCTACGGTTTGACGCAAAAAGAAAAAAAAAAAGTTCTGAGTACCTTTTCAACAGTTCCAGGGTTAACATTTATTTTATCTAAAAATTTAAATTTTTCGATTTTTTTCATTTTAGGAACTCTAAAACTATTGAAAAGCTACTCACAATAGTCTTAATTTAAATTTTTTCAAAAATTCAAGTTTTTCGAATTAAAAAAAATGGTTTACGCAAGAACACTAGCTCTTTTGGATTTGGACTTATTTTTTTTTTTTTAAATTTATCTTTTTTGAAGAAAAAATTTTTCGGCGTAATTTTGCAGAACTTTTTTGTTCCTTTAAAGTAACTTTAGAACTATTAAAAAGTAACTCAGAACAGTAATAATTTGTTTCAACTATTTAGCTTTTTTGACATTTTTGAAAAATAAAAATTCGACGTAATCTTGCAGAAGTTTTTTTCCGTATACTGCGTGATCTAGAACACAACATTTTTGAAAAATTATTTTTTTTTTGTCAAAATATCCAGAAGCTTTTCATCTTTTTCAAGAACCCTAGAACTATTGAAAAGTTAACCTTCTGTATGAGCCAGAAAAACTCTTTTTTTAATCGTTGTAAATATCTCAAAAACATGCAGCTTTCCTGAATAGTGAATAAAAGATAGCAAACTTAATTAACCTTCATTTAAAATGTTAAATGTTTTGATGAGTATACGGCTCCTTTAAATATTATATATTTGTTTGATCGACCTTTGTTTCTTTTATCAAAAACCGTTATATCTCGAAAATACACTCGAAAACTACACTTAGAAAAAAAATTATTTTTTGAATTATCAGTTCCCACTTTATAACAAAACACTAAAAATGTCTCAGCACCAAAAACTTTTTCTAAAATTGTTGTCTTTGATATAAATATTTAGAGTGTTTCGATATACTGAAAATGATAAAGGTCTGGTTGATATAACGGTTATATTATAACCTATAGCTTTCATGCAACTGATTGTTAAGATATGAGGTTTTACTCTAAAAATCCTTCATTTAAACCATGTTATTTCGCGAGCCTTTTACTAATTGATCACGCACAGTTCTACTTAGAAGATCGTCCCCTATACGGTATATCTCCCACTCCACAGATTGTTCAGATATAAGGTTTTGCAATATAACTCCATCTAAAAGCATGAAATTGTGCAACCTGTTTAGTTATCGATTGTACAAGGTCTGAATGCTCAGAATTAAATCGATTAAGCCATGACTGTCTGTCCGCTTATCTGTGATCCGATCTTTATTTTTTCGCTATAAGCTTTCGGGCGATAAACAATGAAAATAGTGCGAAATTTATTGTACCTAGCTGCATAAATAGAGGAGTTATAAGAAAAAATCTCATGTCCGAACAATCAGTTGTGTTTGAGCTATATGTTATAGTGGTCCGATTTTTCCGGTACCGACAAATGATTAATACATTATCATGATGCACTTCTTACAAAATTTCAGCGGGATATCTTGAAAACTGAGCGACTAGATTGCATTCAAACGCGGGCATGGCTAAATCCGCTCAGCTCGACGTTCTGACCATATAAGTACACATTCTAGTACTTACAAACATCGGACCAAATACCATTGCATGCTCATGAAAGGTGTAAACACAAATATACATATACCGTTACGTAAATGTGAAAAGCTGCCAAGTCCACTTTTTTCGAAATTTAGTACATAGTTTTTTCATCTCTCCTGAATAATTAAAAAAAAATGGACTTGGCACCTTTTGACGTTTAGATAACGGCATATGTATGTATATATGTATTATTTGACCATTCAAAAATATTTAATGTCAATTAAATTTATTTAGCTCTTTTGTGACAAATTTTACCTTTGTAATCTTGCAAATACAGTTAAAAGATTAAACGAGCCTAGGAGTATATTATCTGCAACAGACTATTGTTTGAGTAATTTTTCTGTATACATGTTTATGTTAGTAATTTAATAAAAATTAAATTTATTTTGATTAATATTTATTTAGTGAAGATGAAACTGTTATTTAAATACTGACTATTTATGACACTATAAAGTTATGCATAAGGAAAATATTTCATAAACTTTATAATTACTCAACGCATGTTTTCGTTTCATTTTGCTTGCAGGTGAGCGTTTTGTGCCCGAAACATTTGAGACTGGCTACAAAATAACGATGCGATTAACCATAAACGATGTTGACACACTGGATTTCGGTTCATATCGTTGTGTGGCAAAGAATTCGCTTGGCGATACAGATGGCACAATTAAACTCTATCGTAAGTGAACTATGAATGTCTCATAAACTAACTAATGTGCCTACCTACATATAGTATGTACATTAGGGTGCTTTTTTTTGGTGGAAAACACCTAAAAAACTCCCTAAAAATAAAATTTCCTACCAAAATGTTTTATAAAACTAAATCGCTAATATCGATATTACCTGTAGACATAGGGCTTAATCAACAATTTCTACAATTTAGCTCAATAATCAATGAAAATTCCAGACTACCTCAATTTCAAAGCCCAATATCTGGAGATATATCGATGCAAGTGATTTGGAGTTTTAGAACTTTTTTGTAGGAAATTGAATGTCCTAAAAGTCTGTTATTAGGAATTTTTCTGTAGCTCATGTTGTTTACGAGATAAGCGCAAAAAACGGGAATTTAGTTAAAATATTGGGTTTGGTGACCCGTACTAACTCGCTGGTGGGAGCTAGAGTTACGCCGCAATGGACACTTTTGTAGAGCCTTCCATTCTGAAGAAAATCCGTTATTTATCATAACTATACCATAAAATTCCTCTGAGCTGTAGAGTTTTGAAAAGTTTACATGTATTTTATATGGGAAATCTTTGCACGCCTTGGGCAAGTACTTAATGTTAATATTAAGAGCTAAAATTTTCAGAGAGATTTTAGGTGTTTTCCACAAAATTTTGAGGTAGGAGTGAAAAAAAAACAATAGTCGCAAAAAAATAAGCACCCTAATGTACATATGCGCATATCTGTGTAAACACCTAAAGACACGCACAAAACTGATGAAAAACAAATGAGATTTTAAAAAAGGAAAAGTGCTGGTTCATATGGATATATTAAAATATATATGTATGTACATTCATTTGTGTACATTTGTATATAAAATAGAAAACCAGCAATTTGTGTTGAGTGACCGTCTGCATATGGTGTGGTGTGGGGTAAACTTAGCTACATATCTACATATGTTGTATTGCGGTAGATTGTACTGTGCTGTGCATGTTGTGCCAATGGACTTCTTTGGGTTTTTACTAAATTAGGTCAATTCAAAAATTGTGGGTATTATGTGGCATTCGGTTAGGAGTCAGTATTTGGTGTGCATTTTTGTGAATGAAAAGATAAGAAAAACATTTATGGGACAACATTTAATTAATTAATACAAGCCAATAAGAGTTGCTGCAGCACACTTGATAAGCAGCAAATGAAAAGGCGTCGTCTTTTGTGACTGTAGTGGCTACAACATTTGATAAATTAAATTTAACAAAAACACTTTATTCTCTCTCTTTTACTGCATAAATTTGTAAATAGTAATCTGAAGCTTAGCTAGTCTAGACTTAATTTACGTAACTTAACATAACTTTATATTTCGGCCAACCTGTTATATGAGAGACTGTGTTGGCTGTTAATTAAAATTTAACCTACCCCAAGAAAGTTAACAACCTGTAGTTTTGAGAATCTTAAGTAACGGCCTTACGGAAATTTAGAGCCTTGAGTTAATCAAGCTTGCCAGACTTTTATTTTTGTATTTCTTAAAAACATATGAACGCCAACATCAATGTTTTCGTGAAATTCTTCGATGTGGCGATCTAGGCCGCGAGCTGTCAAACAGCTGAAAAAGAAAATACAAAAACAAAATATTTTCGCTTCTGGCTTAAGTTGACTTTTTTACTCATCTTTGACTATTTCTTAAGGAAAGTTAAATTAAGTTAACAGGGCAATTATGAAAAAGATAGTAAAAACCTTCGTAGCACAAAAGTGTTAGAAAAAAAGCTCTCTCAATCACCACTCTTGGTGAAAATCTATTTTGGGAGAAATCACTTATATATCATTTAGCTCACGTCGCTCCAACGTCGTATCTCACTCAGTCAGTGGAATTTATTTTCTTTTTTTAATTGACATTTTTCTTTTTTAATTTTTAGATTTAATTTTTTTAAAAGAATATATTTTTTAATTTCATTTAATTTTAAAGAACTTATTTTATTTTTTTATGTAGATTTTTTTTATTTTTTTAGTCTCATTTTCTTTTAATTATGTATTAAATTTTTAGAAGCCTTTATTTGATGTATTGGTTTTTCCGTCAATTTCACTTACTTTTAATTTTTAAATTATATTTGTTTTTTAAGAAAAATATGTTTATATTTAATATATCTTTATGATCTCATCTTCGTTTTTTTTTTCTAAATTAATTTTCTTTTAATTTTTGGATGCCTTAAAAATAAAAATTCTTTTAAATTTTTCTTAACTTTCAAGTATTATTTTCTTCTTCTTTTATTATACTTTTTTCTCATTAAATTTTTGGTTTTATTGTTTTAAAAGAAAAAAAATTTAATTTAATTTAATTTCTTAAAGACTTATTTATGTTTGCTTTATTTTCATTTCATTTTTTATTTAGTTTTTTAACTTCCTATTGTTTTCAAAAAAAAACTATATACAATTTTTAATTTAATTAAATTTTTTAAACTTAAAAAACTTATTTCCAAAAGCCCAATAGCATAACGCTAATGCCCCCTCGTTAGCATATCTTGCAAATAATCTTTCGAAAGACAGTAAAGTGCTTACTGGCGCTGTAACCGCCTAAGCGATTTTGGCCGAGCTCAACAAAGCACGCCACTTGTTTCTCTTCTGTGCCAACTGATGCCAGTTGAAAATGCAAAGTGAAGCCAAGTTCTTCTCCACTTGCAAGGAGGCATCCTCCTTCCACTAGCGGGTTCCGAGTTGAGTACTTTCAGAGCTGGATAGTCGGATTCCATCCGAACGAGATGGCCAAGCCAGCGGAGCTACTGTATTTTAATTCGCTGCACAATTGTTGTAAAGCTCATACAGCTCATCGTTCCATCGTCTGCGGCACTCGCCGTCGCCAATGCGTAAAGGTCCGTAAATCTTCCGCAAAATCTTTATCTCGAATACTCCAAGAGCCGTCTCATCGGATGTTGTCATTGTCCATGCTTCTGCACCATATACAAGCACGGGCATGATGATTGACTTATAGAGTGTGGTTTTCGTGCGTCGAGAGAGGACTTTACTCCTGAATTATCTTGTTGGCAAGAGTGATTCTGCGCTGGATTTCCATGCTGACATTATTATCGGTATTTATGCTGGTTCCCAAGTAAACTAAAATCTCTACTTTCTTGAAATTATAACTATCAACAATGACGTAGGTGCCAAGGCTCGAATGCGCTGACACTTTGTTTGGTGACAGGAGATACTTCGTCTTGTCCTCGTTTACCACCAGACCAGATGCCTTTTAGTGCTCTCGAAAGCGGCTTGGAACTCGCTCTTTTCCAAGGTTTAGCGTACCGGAAATACCTGGTCTACGGTCGATTTGCCAGGTTTAAAGCCACCCTGATGAAGCCGAATCAGTTCGTTGTTGCTGAGCTTCAGTCTTTCACACAATAGATACTCTCGATAAGACCTTGCATCAGCTGTAAAAGAGGACCATAAGCGAGCAACTTATTGCTATTCATTCAACGGGCACTCAATTAAGCACTAATGGAGCAATTGAGAATTGAAATTTCTTAAGGTAAATCTATTTCAATTAGCGTCTTAATTGAGAAAGCACGTCCAACTGCTCGATAAGCTAAAGGGGTTATTTTTTGAACTTTTCCAATTATTACCATCTGTGTCTAAAGCCTATCACCAGACTAAACCCTTACTATTTAGATAGAGAGACTAAAAAGAGAGTATGGAGACTGACAAACAAAATAATTCTTTTTCTCTCGCTATTTGCTCGGGATGAATTTTGAAATATGTATTTCACTATGGATATCAGGTTACAAATCGGATATGNAGCGTCTTAATTGAGAAAGCACGTCTAACTGCTCGATAAGCTAAAGGGGTTATTTTTTGAACTTTTCCAATTATTACCATCTGTGTCTAAAGCCTATCACCAGACTAAACCCTTACTATTTAGATAGAGAGACTAAAAAGAGAGTATGGAGACTGACAAACAAAATAATTCCTTTTCTCTCGCTATTTGCTCGGGATGAATTTTGAAATATGTATTTCACTATGGATATCAGGTTACAATTCGGATATTTGGTCTAAAGGAGCTTCATGGAAAATATTTTTGAAATTTTAATTCGTTTAAATTGGTAACAGGACTACCATAGTACTTCAATATGGTTATCAAATTAAAGCGGCATAAGAAAGCTTAATTTTCTAAAACTTTTTTAAGAGTGTTGCCATTTGTTTGTAAAATTGAATTAACTTATACTGATAAGGTAAACGAAATGGTACAAATTTTTTAAATAACATTTTTAAATTAATTTTTTAATTTAAGTTTAAATTTTTTAAGAGTGTTGCCATCTGTTTGTAAAATTGAATTAACTTAAATTGATAAGGTAAATGAAATATTGCATTAATGGTATCCAAATAAGTGAAAATTTAATTGATAGGATATATTAAAAATTACAATTATTGGTCTCAAACGAATAGTATTTAATACATTATCACCAATCTAAAAAGTTAAGATTACAAATTTAAAAATAAATAAAATATTACGAGATAAGTACCATACGAAAGGTGTTTTAAACAGCTTTAGTAGAATGAAAATAAAATTCACGAGCTCTGTGATCCCTAGATTTTTCAAAAGTATTGCCACTGTTATTCATATTTTCACTGAGGGTTTGAAATACAAATTTTAAAATGTTTATAAACGAAAAATATCAAAAAATTTCTGAATGGATGGTAATTGTTGTCACAAAATTTTTCAAAGGCAGATAACTTTCGAGATTTGGCGTTGGGTTTTTCTCTTTATAAAATATCTAATGTTCTACCTGCATTAAAAATACAAGCATCNTTAACTTAAATTGATAAGGTAAATGAAATATTGCATTAATGGTATCCAAATAAGTGAAAATTTAATTGATAGGATATATTAAAAATTACAATTATTGGTCTCAAACGAATAGTATTTAATACATTATCACCAATCTAAAAAGTTAAGATTACAAATTTAAAAATAAATAAAATATTACGAGATAAGTACCATACGAAAGGTGTTTTAAACAGCTTTAGTAGAATGAAAATAAAATTCACGAGCTCTGTGATCCCTAGATTTTTCAAAAGTATTGCCACTGTTATTCATATTTTCACTGAGGGTTTGAAATACAAATTTTAAAATGTTTATAAACGAAAAATATCAAAAAATTTCTGAATGGAGGGTAATTGTTGTCACAAAATTTTTCAAAGGCAGATAACTTTCGAGATTTGGCGTTGGGTTTTTCTCTTTATAAAATATCGAATGTTCTACCTGCATTAAAAATACAAGCATCATCTACCTACCTATTTTAAACTTAATTTAACATTTTACAAAAAAAAAAAAAAATTATTATCCTGAAATTTAATCCTCTACTTGGAATAACCAGTGATTTAACATTTGCAACATTCTTTAATTTAATACATTTCATACAGACTTTTCAGCACACAAGTACAAACTACATACCTACCTCTTGAGATTTGTTACTATACATGAAATTTTTGGTTGACCTATATTCTAACTGAAGTGCTATACAAAAGTGTTATTTGTACCGTCCTGATATGTGAAATTTATTACTTTTCTCAAGCCGTGTTTCGTAAAAAAATGTTTTATACTAACAAAAGACTCGGTTAAAGTACATTTTACCATCACTTGTATTTATTTGATTGGCTGGGGAAAAAAATGCTGTCTTATTTTATAATCATTATGGGGANGTTGACCTATATTCTAACTGAAGTGCTATACAAAAGTGTTATTTGTACCGTCCTGATATGTGAAATTTATTACTTTTCTCAAGCCGTGTTTCGTAAAAAAATGTTTTATACTAACTTAAAGTACATTTTACCATCACTTGTATTTATTTGATTGACTGGGGCAAGAAATTCTGTCTTATTTTATAATCATTATGGGGGAAAGAGATGCTGACATAGGTCGGCGAATTCAATCAAATTAACGACGAGCTACCTCACCTGAACCCACACTGATGACCGGCGAGCGACTGAAAATAATAACAGTCGTATATTGGTATGCTCGAGTTATATGTATATATTCGGGAGTAACAAAAAATTGAGTTATCATCTGATGACAGCAAGGCATGGCCGGGTACCTCTAATTAACAATAATTTAATCTTCAAATTGAAAATAAAGATAATTATAATCAAAAGCAATAACAAACAACCGATAACTAGGCAAACAAATAATAAATAAATAATCTTTGGTAAATATACAAATTTCGCCTAAAAACACACAGTTTCCTCTGCTACACGAATTTTTAAATCATCTTTTCTTATTAAAACTAACTAAATCAAAAACGTTTTCAACTAATAATCTTAATCCTGTATGCACTGTAATTAACTGCTTTAAAACGTCCAATTAGTTGTGTACAAATATCAACTACTCGCTACACACATATGGATGTACATACCCTAAATATGTACAATAGTATGCACCTTAATATCCTTGTGAAAGTCATTTCATCTACTCTGTCTCACACGAAAGATAAATGTTCAAAATTTGTGCAATATTTGTTGGTGTAGTGTGGTAAACTGTATGTTAAGGTGATTGATTAATTACTCACAAAATATCTCCAAAGTCAACATATAAACCGTATAAAAGAAATAAGCAACCAATGAGCTTAGAAACAAGTACTAGTACAAACAAATCTACAAATTTACACCTAGAACATTTATCTGCTTGTAGCTCGATACATACGTACATTCATATGTATTTAATTATTTATATGAAAATTTACTGCATTAAGCTTACCTCTTAGCCATGTGGCTCGTTAGAGCGCCCGGAGGCTTACTTACCTATTGTACGAGGGGAGGCTGAAAAGTTTTTAGCTTAAGGTATTAAAATATGTAGCTCATAGAAATATCTGGCAGGTTCTGCAATTCACTTCACAATTCCCTAGGAATTAAATTGCAGAACCTGCCTGTGTATATATTTTTATGTTTTTTTCCTATATAAACCCGCTCTACATCAATGCGCTTCTTATGTTTAACTTTAAAGGCTTTTAGCCCAGCAAAAAAGTATTCGCCGTCTTTGTCTTCTCCGAAATGCTCGTCCTCTGCCGCTTTCATTTTTTCTGCACTCGAAAACCTTCATCCTCGGAGGTTTTCCTTCAAATTGAAGAACAGAAAGCAATGGCAGGGGCCAAGGTCTGGACTATATGAAGGCAACCTTCTTCAAATTCAGTCTCGGCCGGGACACGCCTTGCAACTCCGCAGCGCGCTCGCGTGCATTGTTTGGCAAAAACCGGACGCCTTGGGACAGTTTGGCTTGCGGTTTCCCGACCACCAATGAACACATTTTTGTCAGCAATGTGGCATAATAGCCTCAGTTCATTGTAGTTTTTTTTTAGGAAGATAGTCGATGAACAGAATACCTTCACTTATCCCAAAACACAGTGGCCATGAGCTTAGATGTTGATATTTTACTTAGAATTTCCGTGGTGGCTTTTCTCTTTTCTATCTGCTCCTGCTTTGACTCTGGATAATGGCGCCGGATCCACGTTTTTTGACTCATCAAATATTTTCTTCGCTAACGGCAAAGTTTGGATGCCCAGACCTGGAATCACCTTCCAGCGACTCCTTGCCTTGCTTGAATTCTCTGCTGCAATGTTTGGTGGTGCCAAATGAAGGCCCTGACTCTCTACACACTTTAAACATCTATTCAAATATTTTTGTATGCTTTTTGTTCGTCTTTGTGAGGAATTTGATGACAACTCTGTACTCAAAATTTTGTAAAATGCGCAGATGGCTCACAAATGGTGATATTTACGGCTCAATTACTAAAAGCGTAAAAATATGTTCAGACTGGCAGCTATTGGAGCGCTAATTAAGCTCCATTTATCATACATAATTTTAATTCCTAATTGCTCGATTAGGACTTATTTAAATGAGTACCAACTGAATGTAGTTTTTCATGCAACCCTGGGTATGTTTAATTTTGATATTGAGGCATGCTTATGGAATAAATTGCAATCAGCTGTTCGCTTCTGGTCCACTGATATTCCGCTAGGGATGGAAATTGAATTTGGAAATTATACCCAATTTGCGAAAAAACTTTACCTAAAAGTAGATTAACGTAATTTAAAAGTAATAGTTATATACCTATATATATGTTTGTTATAGGAAATAAGAGAATAACATTACCTTTCGATACCACATTCACTTCTGGATTCACATTAAAAAAATTGCCTATAAAAATAATCTCGTCGACAAAACTATGCTTTTAAAAAGATGAATCTCTTTCCTCCGATTTCTTCGATCTGACGTTTTAAAAATAAATATATTTTGTCTTTCTGGCGAAATCAAACACAGTTACGTTACCTTGACCAACCTTTTTTATCACTTGTTCATCCTCTCAAAAAGCGTTGAAATGTAAATAGAAATAAGAACAGATTTCCTTAAAATTTAATTGACTACGTTCCAAATGTACCTAAAATTGTGTCGTTTGGTGCCGAATGTACTTTCAAACTTAAAAAATGAAAGATTGTGCCAACTTTTCCATCACTGTTGCTAATCGAGCAGCTGACTGAGTGTGAACGCCAAAAAGCTCGGTAACTCAATTAAAAAGGTTAATTGACCCCTCGTATGTGTGTTTAGATAGAAATTGGAAAATGTGTAGGTGGTTAGTAGCACATACTTGCTAACATAGTGTATTGCATAGCTACTTACATGGTTGTGGTTTCAGTAATTTTCTTGTGTCCTTCGACCTCTCACATCTATGTAGTATGTCTTGGCTTTGGTTGCAACCGAGCCGATAAGTATTGCATAATTAATGTGGCACTAATTGTAATGAAGTTCAGCCGAAATCGGCACAACACACACTCACACATATACATACACTTATTTACAATTACATCACATGCATACATAGATGTTTAAAAAGTAATATTCAATTAGTTGCCCTCTAGCCACTTAGGTCAATAGTCAAGCTGAAGCTGTGGTTGACCAGACTGCCAGCCTTCAAGCCTTTCAGCTAACCAGCGGTGAATTGAAAGCATGCCTTAATTATTAAGTTGGTGTTGGAAATTAAATCGTAAGATTTTGGTTGCAAATAATTGAATTTATGTAGGTATGGATTATGTTGTTAGTTATGTGGTTATTGATGCATTTCTTCAAATTTGTTAGGCAAGCGTAAGCTGTTTATTGTACAAGCATGCTATTGTAAGCAATAACTAGTTAGAAAATTTTTGCACTTATCTTAGCCGGTGGGGAATTCTCAGTTAATTGAAGAGATGAAGCATAGGAATTCTATGTGGAATATGAAACCAGCAATGTAATGCACTTATTTGAGTGGTCGTAGAAAATGCTTCAGTAAATATGTTGAAATACGATTATGTGTTGGGGAAATTACATGCTACTGAAAACAACTAATTGACATGGATTAAAATAAGTTTTTGCTTAGACATCGAAAGCTGAGTTTCGTTACCTTCGGAGAAAAACCGAAGTAATTATTTATATTTAATTTCTGGTCTGTCCAATGTCTGCTAATTCGGATATACTAATTTTAGTTATGCAAAAAAGTTACCCTCTTGATTACAAAAATTATGGATACGTACATATTTCTCTCGAACGTAAAATTTGCGTTAAAACCTGTTCAAAACCCATATCTGCGCAGATACGGCGTTTTAGTAGTGCGGAAGCGCCGAGAACGCAGATTTTACTAGTGAAAACGTGGGTATCTACAAAATTTGTACTTTATTTCCTAGCTTTTATTAAGTTTCACCTGTGTTTAATCAAATATTGCAATCAATTTAAAACCTACTTCCGAATGAACTATAGATTTGAACTTTCTCACTTACCTCAGACCTCCATGGCTATGCAGTACGAAAAATGAATTAATCCGCTAGGTAGCGCAGGTGTCGTAATTTTTGAAAACACCTTATTTATGGTTCGATTTGGTTTATATTTATAACGTAAATTTAAAGAAATAGCCCCACAAAAAATTTAAATTTTAGGTGGTGGGGGTCGATTTTGTTTTATTAACCGCTAACACTTACGTTTACCGAAATTCTGACAGACTTTTTTAATACACTGCGTATGAGCGAATCCAGTGAAAAGTCT
>NW_016160999.1:29095-41131 GCF_001687245.7 Rhagoletis zephyria | reverse complement strand
CTCCAAAATACTTGAGAAGAGATTCGTTTTGTAGCTTTTGTCGGTTAAAGTAAGAATCGAAATATAAAATTTGCCAAACTTCCCCAAAATCTTGACCTACGGTTATAAACCCGGTTTTCTACGCGTACCTTAGTCCCCTCCAAATAAATAATGCTTCCAATAAACTTTGCCGTATGCTAGAATCGTAGATTGTCTAATATCGAAACCCTCAGCTCTCCACCTCTTACTAACTCAGTTCATTACAAAAGCACTATCACCTCTAGTTATGTACTGTTATGTCGATGAGAAAACGAATTTTATGTTCTGAATAAGTTCTTGTACCGTAACTATGTACATACATCCTAAATGTGAAAAAAAAACAAAACAATACTTATAGATGGAGAGCTCATGGCCAAAAAACCCTTCATACTTCAATCGGTTGAAATTTTTTGGGCTTAGTTTGATAATACATAAATCGAGATTCGCAGGGCTGGCTGCTGAATTACTATTAGTTATTAAGGATTTTAATAAAATTAACGTACTTCAGTTGACTTGAAATTTTGATAGAATACTGTATATAGAAAATAAATTTAAGCTAACTTGCCAATTCTTATGGTCTTAAAGTACTGTAAGCCCATGTTGGAAGTGCACTGTTGCAAGTATAAGTCAACATAATTCAGATGACAGCAAATTTGTAATATCATAAATACATGAAATGCCTTGAGCCAGCAAAAACGTTTTTCTCATTCACTTTGGCGTTTTCCGTAATAATATATCGCTAGCTTAGAATGAACAGTTGCTAAGTGCAATTTTTCATAAAAACTCCGAAAATTCGATACGAAATCTTTTAATAATAATCGAATCCCTCTTTATCGTGTTTGAGATCGATATCTTCGGAACTTATCGATATAATAATCGATATTTTTATCGATTTTGTTATCGATATTTAAATCGATTTTGTTATCGATTTGTTTTATCGATATTTTTAACGATTTTGTTATCGATATTGTTATTGGTTTTGTTATCGATATTGTTATAGATTTTGTTATCGATATTTTTATCGAATTTGTTAACGATTTTGTTATCTGTTTTGTTATCGAATTTGCTGTCGATTATTTATCGATACTTTCATCGATTTTGTTATCGATATTTTCATCGATTTTATTATCGACATTTTTATCGATTTTGTAATCGATTTTGCTACCAATGTTATTATCGAGTTTGCTATCGAGACTGTTATTGAATTTGTCATCGGTTTTGTTATCGATACTTTTCTCGGTTTTGTTACCGATATTTTGTTGGATGTTACTATCGATTTTGTTATCGATAGAGTATTAAGATAAAAATGAAGATAAGGGAAAACCGAATAACATAAATGTGATTAGAACGAACGAGGGCAGAGGTAGGAATCTAGATAGAAAAATACAAAAAATATAACCTTAGCAAAAGCAGATGTATGTATGTACATTTGTATTTATGTATATTGGTTATGAGACAACATAGATACATATGTAACGTAAGTTTCACTTCTCCAGTGTAGCCCAGGCGCACTTACTTTTTTTTTTAATTTAGTTCTTTCTTCAACAAAAATCATACAGCTAAATCCCTGTTAAAAAGTCTGAATGGCTACAGAATACCGCTGATTGTTGGCCATTTTGTTTTGTCGACTATTTCGCTCCTTTTCTTCCAAACGAAGTATGTTCGCTAATTTTTTTGAATGTGGAGAAAAATGCACAACAAACGTCAACAAAATAAAAACAGTTTGCCAAAAATTAACAGTATTTTGTAGCTTCATTGTGCTTTCTAATACTAGAATTGAATGGAATTTAAAATTCCATACCCAAAAGATTCTGAATAGGTGAAAAAGTGTGGAATTTTTATGAAACTTTGTTGATTTTTGCAAAGCTTAAAACTTTGGATTACGGCATTTTCTTCCAGAGTCCCAAGGCAGGCAGTTTGATGGCGGCAGAGTTTTCAATGAAAATATCTATCGGTAGTAAGTCAAGCAGAACATTCAGAACATCCTTCGGATAGTATCTCATTGCCACTGTTATGCCAGCGGCTGCAGACTTTTTCATTTCGCTGAGTTTTTAAATATATAATCCTTAGTAGGGGCTGGCCAACAGAACAGCGTCCCATAAGAAAGTATGTGTCGGACTATCGCTGTGTACAATTCTTGGTTTTAATTCCCAACTATTGCCCAAGATGCTCTTGGCTACATAAAGAGTCACGCCGAGGCCTTTCTTGTACGCTGTTCAATGCTTAGTTTCCAATTCAGTTTGGGGTCCAAAATACAACTACAAGGTACTTCGCCTTGTTTGACGAGTCCGTTTCTTTTTCTCGAAACCTTGGTTATGTATGTAGATGTGTATATAAAGAGTATTCTTTGGTATCAATGATGAAATGCTTTTAAAGAATTCATGTTTGGTGGAAGGGAAATATATGTACCTTCTTCTTGCAATTAGCTTAACCGTGTATATGAATGTGCATGTAAGTATGGTCGCCCGTATACCAGAAACATGAATGTGTAAAAATGAAACTGAAATTGTAAAATAAGTGCTTTCCATGTGCGTATGGTATTCTTTGTTTTTGGTATAACATAGAGCATCCAAAGGTTAATCAAGTCAACCCAGTAACTCAAAACTGATAAATTTGCACATTCTTGCTTCTTGCCTGAGGGTGACGATATAATTCTAAGGGTCGTCATCAAAGTAACGAGTAAACTTCTATTCGGTATATAACTGCAGATTACATTTGAAATTGAAGTGCTGAACTTTTCTCTCTAAAATCGGCTCTAAATATATCTCAGTACCCAAGTGCCGTAACTTAGTGCATTGGGTATACATTAGGGTGGAGTGAAAAAAATTCGATTTCTAGCGTAACATGCTTCCATGCTTCCACCGTTTACAGATCGGATAGAATTTAGGGTCGCTTGAAGTTATGACGCTTTTATACTTTTTTAATATTCTCAGCAAATATGAGTATGTACATATATGCAAAATAAAATATAAAATAAATTTTTTTCTAACATTGTCACGCAAATTTTCCACAATTTTTCAACTTCGAAATAGAAAAATTTTATTTTTTTTCTCCACCCTCGTATACACACATTTCAATCACTTTGTCGTCTGTATTGGTTTTCCTGCCACAACACCATAAACCAACGACTTTCCAACTAAAATTCTTCCTCATCACTCGTCCGCTGCTGTTTGTTTTAATTGATGTCCTCTCACCAAAGTCATTTACTTAATCCCTCATTGCATTTTAGTTTGGATTTTTGCCTGTCGATTGGTTGCTTCATTGAAGCATCAACAAGTCAGTACTTTCAGTGCTTGTATTCCTCGTCTAACCTTCGGCTACTCTTGCCTGGTTTGAGTGCAAAAATTATTTCAATTATTTAAATAAGAAAATATTTGTTTGCCGGTTTGTTTTGCTTGTTTGTTGTTGATTTACTATGTACATTCCGTGCTGCTCAACTGCAGGCCAGCAGTCACCTAATGGCATACCAACGTGACGCGTCTATTAACCAAAGCTACTGACAGTACATATAATTTTAATTATTTTTCAGCCAGTGATAAAAATTTAACTTACGCCTTTGTAGCAAATTGTGCAACCATAGGGCAGAAGCTATGGGAGCACAAACTTACATATACATTTTCAATGCACTATCTAAGCCAAATTGGTTTAATAATTAACACTCTACTCTAATTGACGTCACAGTGCATTCGGGAATTAGTTGAGATGCTTTCGGAATTTGAGCACTAAATTCTTTAGACATTTAAATAATTCTTTTCTACATAGTTTTTAGCGAAGTGATGGCTCATGGTCTTTTTGGCAGATTTTCTGAGTGACGTGCTAATCTAATAACACTTTAATGGATTTGGTATGAATACAGAGCAGCGGATAGTATAGTAAGTTCTTTTGCAAAACGAGAAATGTAATATTTTTTATCATAGCTACATACATACTTTATGCTGTTTGCTTGTATGTATATGTAGTATGGTTTGCTCCACGTGCATTTGGCCGAGTCCGACTAACCCCAACTGAAAATAGTTAGAAACCTAGTTTTGCTCTTTTCATTGTCTTTTCATTGCAGGTAAACAACGGGTACCGCGTTGAATACCTTTAGGACTTAAGCGGTTGGGTCCATTCGTACCTCGCTGCACTATGCCCATGTCAACAGCAATTATCGTTGTATATCGTTGTAAGCTCACACTGTTCATCGCTTTATTGCTAAGTATTCGTCAGTATATAGTCAGACGGTGGGACATCGCTGCCGGCATCATCGACTGGAGGCTCGGGTTCATCTTTCCTCTTCGATTCCCTATATTGGCCCACCAAGCTCACGTATGACCCTTTAGGCACATCCTATTCTCTCTGCAGCTTCGTGAAATTTCTCTTCATACCACCTATTCTTTCGGGCTCGCTGAAATCTGACTACTTCTACGGCGGCATGTAATGAGCGGGAGAGGTCGTACCGCTGCTCGCGTATGTCGGTTTGTTGAAGAGTACTTTCAGATAGTGAGTCTGAAAATCTAGTGCAGGCCTTCCCAAAGTGGGTGACGTGGCACCCCAGGGTATGCCAGGGTGCCGCTAGGGGCTAGAGTATACTAGTGGTGCGGGCAAATTCTTTTGACTTTCCATACACAACGCAAGTGGTTTGATCAAACTTCAACATGGCGGCCAGAAAATCAAAACAATTTTGATTTTTATTAAAATTACCTTCAGCGGCTCGTCAAGCCCCATACACAACACAAATAGCTTGCAGCAAAGAGATATTTCGCTCTTTAGCGTAGTTCCCCAGAACGTCTTGTCAACGTAAAATTTAATCAGAAAATTTTCAGAAAAGTTGCCGAAAACGTACCCTTTTCACAACCACTCTCGGTATTTTGTAGACCTAATCCGCGTTTCATCCACTTATCATCCCGTTTTCGGATTAATTTTCGAATTTTTTGCTGGCTGGGCTGTTCTCGTAACAAGTCCAGCAGCTTCGCGTACGTGTATATATTACTTATTCCTTGGAACTTCACAATCACACTGTCAAAGAGCGAATCGACGCAATTTTAGAGGCAGTGTTTGTGAGGTACGCATTTGTAATGCAAATCGAAGAAGAACGAAGTACTTCAGACTTACGCCACTAGCGACGAAATTTTTAAAGCTATCGACAAATTTGTACAGAACAATGGTTTGAAATGGAGCAAGTGTGCGGATATTTGCGGTGGTTGGAAAAACGAAACGGAGCAATGTATAAGGTGAAGCAAGAGGCCGAAAACGCCACGAGAAGTCACTGTATGATCCCTCGGTATTCCCTGGCGACTAGGAAGCGGCATCTTCCCTAGATTTAAAACCCGTATTGGATGACGCTACGAAGATAACAGAGGCCTGCGAAATTGAAATACATCTCTAGTTTTTTTCTAGCACGTCGAGATTTTTTTTTACTGTTGACATGTTTATTTTAGAATTTCTAGCAATTTGCATGAAAACCCCATAAATAAACAAAGTAATCAGAAAAACGCATGTAACTTCGAAGTTAAGGCTAAGAAAATTGATAACATCCGGTTTCACTAGCAATTTCCATATAAAATTCCAAAAATTTAAATCATTTATCACTTAAATTGCTTTCGTGAAATTGGCTGTAAAAATTATTTTCTTAACGTTAACGCGCATTACCAGCGTTAACTTGGAAGGTTTAGAAAAACCATTGTCGAATAATTTCCCAACATTGACTCTGAGGATGGCTTCAGCTGGATAACAAACACGTTTTCATGGACCCGAAAAGTAACCCTACTGAGATGACCAACTAAGCCTTTGAAAACCTTCTGGACATCTGTGAAGACAACACTTTGATTATTAAATATCACGAAGGGAGATCGAACATCGAAAGTGAAATTATGAGCTATGAAACCGTGTCGAAATTTTCTTCGAGTATCGAGTTTTCTGTCGAACAGAATTTTGCTTTCGATGGTGTGGCGAAGAGTTAGAAAATTGTTAAAAATGTATAATTTTGCATTTGTTTTTTTTTTTACTTTAAGGCGGCTAGACATTAATTTAATTTCCAGCTCCAAAGGCTGGTTTTACTTGTGAAAGAAAACCCCAATACTCAGTTGGCACGATCTCTGAGAACAAAATCGTAAGCTGTTTATAGGTTTAAAATATTGAAAACTAAAATATTTTAAATAGATTTGGCTCACAAACGCACCTTTAGATAGTCGGAAGTTTTTAATAAATCTGTAGCCAAAATTTCTTAAATATATTTTATGTCAAAATATATTCAAAAGACTACACTTAAACCCTCTTAAACATTTTCTACTCCTGGCCAGTTTACCAAGCTCTCAACCTATGAAGAATCGTTGAACCAGAACTCCGTTGTACTCATTCTTACCACGTTTTTATAAACTCGCTCCCCTTTTTATTTCATTTTAATTTGCACAAATTTACATACTTATGTATAAGCACACTATTTAGTTTGCTCGATTTGTAAACAAAACTTCTCAGCGGTGAAAAATATACTATTGTAAACAACCTAACCGAGCGAAATTTACAATAGCGCTATTCTTCATCGAATGAGCGTCATAATACCAAATGAAAATTCGCTCGATCAGCACTTTCGACCACAGTCGTATGCAACTCATAATAGGGGCCTTACTTTTACATTTCTAAGTTAGACTGCATTTAATACAAATGCTTATATAAACAAGTAATTTTTAAGCAAAAAAAACAAAACAAAACCGATTTCAATTCCCATCTAAGAATTTAAGATTATCGTTAATCTATGCATGATCTAATGATCGGATTTAAACCAAATTAGACCACCTGTCAGGTAACACCTTTCCTTTAAAAAAGAATTATAGTAATCGGTTAACGTGGTCCAAAGTTATGCGGTAACATAAAAAAAATAATAATAAAATATTTCGGCGAATTGATAACCTTCTTTTGTGAAGTCGGTTAAAAACAAATACACCAACAAGCTTTCAGGGTCAAATGATTTCAGGGTAAAATTGTCAAAGCTCCCAATAAACTTAAAGGAAATAATAAAATCATCAAAACAATTTCAGTCCTCAGATTAAAGCTAAAGGAGCATAAACTTTGTATTGTGTTTTCTTGTTTTCGTAGACATTTGAAGAGTAGGGGTGCCGCGAAATTTTTTTAGCACAACAAGGGTTCCGAGCTGAAAAAAGTTTGGGAACCCCTGGGGCAAATCACGAGTGTATATTACGTACAATATGTGTCCTAGAACACTACCTTGAGGGACACCTGCATATATTGGGTGACTTTCTAGAGCTGGGATACTATCGATAGTGGCGATAGTTGAAAACCGTCGCCACTATCGATAGTTTTTGAAAACGACCCTCGACCTATTAAGCTGGTATTTCAGGGTACTATTTTATATATATATAAGGAAAATTTGAAAGTTAGGGGGGGGCTCGAGCACCCCCCCCTGCCCCTACCTGGCTACGCCCATGAAGTTGTTTATAGTAGCTTCTAGGTTACTACTATTCTGACCAAAAAGAGGTTGTGTCGGAGGAGATTTTTTGAGCATTTGTGCATATGAAGTAAAGTTATTAACAGTCATTGGCGCAGACATTGGCTTAGCGGGTTCTTGAATGGGGTTTTGCCTAATAGGAATATTTTTGGGAATTGTTTTCTCTTTCATTGAGATATAAACTGGACAACCTCTATAGTTGGCAGTGTGATTTCCATCGCAGTTACTGTTTTTTTTAGATTTTGGGTCCATTTTTGGTTTCACACATTCTTTAGAAGTGTTTATATCCCCACAGATATCACAGACACCAGGTAAGGTGCAGTAGCGACGTGTGTGACCAAATTCCTGGCAGTTATGACATTGAACAGGGCCTCTACGCTTATGGGGTTCTTCTACGGAGATTTTACGGTGTAGAAGATATCGCAATTGATATATTTGATGCACTTTCTTCAGATTGTGAAAGTCAGGTTCTAGCTCTATTTTGAACATCGGTTGAGGGATGTTTTCTTTATTTTTGATGTTGAAAACATTGCGCACCTTAAAACCTTATTCCCTAAGAGCATTTTCTACCTCTTGTGAGTTCACACTNATAGTACGACCTCTAAAGTTATTTATTGTGCGTGGCTCACCGTAATGTAGCCTGGCACTTGCAAGGGCGCCTTGTTCCAAATTTCAAATGGATTTAGTGAGCTAGTCTGCGCCCAGCGAGAGCGTCACATTCATAGAGAATGTGTTCTGGAGTTTCTTCGTCCAGATCACAAAAGCGGAAGACGTTTCTTTCTGAGAGATTAATTTTATTGTGGTGACAGTTAAGGGAGCAGTAGCCAGAGAGAGTTTTGAGGTCCTCTCTACTTAAATTGAGTCGTATCTTTATTCTCTGAATAATATTATTCTATTTCTTTAGAAATAAAATTTAAGTAGAAAATTTGGCTACGCTTTTATTTTAATTTTCATTAAGTTAAGTCCTCCTTAAAGTTTTTACTAAATGCAAAAACCATTTTTACTCCCCTAAGCCAACCCAAAGCCACTCAACACAAAGCACTCAGCACGAACGCTTCACGAGTGACCATCCGGCTTACACACAAACATGTATAGAGCTTTTGAAACAGAAAGTGCAACGGACGTTTAATTAACATTTTGTCAGCCATTTTTAACCGCATTCAGGAATACGAAGAAGAAAAATACATACACCCACACACACATATGTACAGAAAGCTAGTAAATATACGGACAAATAGTAGTTGCAATGAAAATTTATACAGAGTTGGAGAAAAGTCACAAAAAGCGACACGCACAGAAAACGAATGAGAAATGTAGTACGTGCAACGAGGAAAGAAGAAGCATAGTTGAAAGCTTGAAAGATATGTAGTACTATATAGAGTGGGGAAAAGGGGGCGTAGAGGCAAAAGAGTAGTACACAACAAAAAGTGGAGACAGTCAATCAGTGTGCGCTGCAATTGTTTAAAAGGATCCACTCAAATCGTAAAAGCATCAGCGCTGACTGACGATTGCCGAGATGATTCAGCTACAAAAAAAAAAAACTATAGTCAAAATAAAAATAAATGAATGCTAAAAACTGAAAACTTACAACAGCGTTGGTAAATAAAGAAAATGGCAAAAACCAATAGTGGTCGAATGAAGAAGGCAGCACAAAAAGGTTAAATGGAAGTAGTTTGGTTTTTGCACTCACAAAGTGACATCCTCAGAGTGAAAGGGATATAAAATGGAATGGTCAAATGAAGTATATGATATGTATGTTTGTATGTACATAAATATGTATGTACATATATAGGTATACATAGAGAATACAATTTTTAAGGGGCGCAAAAATAAAATTGGTAGTACTGTCTTAGACAAAATTGAAAAATTATTAGCATAGTAATTTTATTTATTTAAGAAAACGCAAAAAGAGCAAGTTTAAGAAGCGATATTTTTAAAAGATCTTGCTTAAGATTTAGAAAGTTTATACTAAAGTTTATGTACGCTGGTATGAAAAAACTCGTAACTTCTACAGTTTTGGTGTTTCCATTCTCAAATTTTTACAGCGTACTCCATAAAGCTTGACAAATATTCAGGTTGAAAAAATGATAAAAATCAAACATGATGAAGTTAATAAAAAAAATAAGAAATAAAAAAATGCGATTTTTCAATGCATACATTTTGANTGTGTTTCCAGTCTCAAATTTTTACAGCGTACTCCATAAAGCTTGACAAATATTCAGGTTGAAAAAATGATAAAAATCAAACATGATGAAGTTAATAAAAAAAAAATAAGAAATAAAAAAATGCGATTTTTCAATGCATACATTTTGATACCTTAACTGATTTTTTCCGACAAATAGTTTATTAACTGCAAATTAAAATAATTATATTTTTAAAAAAGAAAAATAAAATAAGTTCCTAAAAATTACATAAATGAAAAAATATATAAAAAAATATATATTTAAAACAAGTCATATACAAATTTAATAGTACCGTTAATTTTTTCATGATCCAAATATTGGATCTAAGCCTAACTAGTATTGGACCACCTCTGAGGTACCATAATAATATTTGTCAGTCCCACAGAATTTGTTTTAATAACTTTTGATTTTGAAATTTTGGCAAAGCACGGAAAGCGGGAGTAATTTTAGCCCGATTTGAGTGATTTTGGGAGGAGTTGCTTCAGTAGTTACTAATTTATCGCAGTTTTCGTGTTTCTGTAAATTACCGTTATATGGACGAATTGATAACCTCCCCCTTGTTTGAAGTNGGCAAAGCACGGAAAGCGGGTGTAATTTTAGCCCGATTTGAGTGATTTTGGGAGGAGTTGCTTCAGTAGTTACTAATTTATCGCAGTTTTCGTATTTCTGTAAATTACCGTTATATGGACGAATTGATAACCTCCCCCTTGTTTGAAGTCCGTATTTTTTGGTGATATATCTTTAGAAGTACTATACATCTCCACAAAATATTTTCCNGCACGGAAAGCGGGAGTAATTTTAGCCCGATTTGAGTGATTTTGGGAGGAATTGCTTCAGTAGTTACTGATTTATCGCAGTTTTCGTGTTTCTGTAAATTACCGTTATATGGACGAATTGATAACCTCCCCCTTGTTTGAAGTCCGTATTTTTTGGTGATATATCTTTAGAAGTACTATACATCTCCACAAAATATTTTCCCGGATGCGCCCCTGTGCCAGCCTATCATTTTTGTTTACTTTACCACATTCCATTTTGGTTACTCTCACTCTAACGAATTTGAAGTCGCATGCAAATAGAACTGACAAAAATTCAAGAACTTAATGCATTTTTGTGGTAAAGTGACACAAACGCACGCATGGAAAGTGAATATGGAAATACGCCTGCATACACATGCCCTTTTGCAACAATGTATATACACATACATACATATAAATATATATATAGGGGGTGTTGGTATATTAATGTACAAGTCGAAATATCTCTAAAATTCGCAAGCATATCTGTTTCTCTTTATCAACAATATTTACGTACACCAGAAATTTGCAATGGATTGGATAACATCTGATTTAAGCAAAAATGCTTTAAAAAATTAAATACTTATTTAAGTAGGTTCAGAAATTATGTTATTTTGTTACACAGTCCAACGAAAGATCAANATATATACACATACATACATATAAATATATATATATAGGGGGTGTCGGTATATTAATGTACAAGTCGAAATATCTCTAAAATTCGCAAGCATATCTGTTTCTCTTTATCAACAATATTTACGTACAGCAGAAATTTGCAATGGATTGGATAACATCTGATTTAAGCAAAAATGCTTTAAAAAATGAAATACTTATTTATGTAGGTTCAGAAATTATGTTATTTTGTTACACAGTCCAACGAAAGATCAATATACTCAAAAACTAAAATCGCTTTGAAACGACTTAATTACACTGATTTTTAATCCATCAATCGAATTTGTTTGGCCATCTCTTTTGCAAATACATTCAGCCACAGTTCACACACTCATTAAAAATCAGTACATTTAAAAAGCTATAGAAAAGTAACTCGTACACTAAGAAAAAAGTGGCGTGTTTTTTTTAAGAAGCGTTAATTTATGTTTTCCCATGTTAGCGATTCGATATTTTTGAACAGAAAAATTATTTTTTAAACAAACTTTTGTTGGATCGATCACATAGTGGTGTTGTCTAGAAATTGTCATCAAAAATCAGTTCAGCCCAATAATAAAATTTCAAGAAACGCCACTCTGTAGTTTGTGAAAAGTTTGTTCGACCGATCACAGGATGGTACTGTCTAAAAATTCTTATAGAGAATGAGTTCAGCCCAGTAAAATATTTCCAAATAAAGCCACTCTGTAAATAGCAAAAACAAATTTGAACAAATGTACCAGTCGCGTAATTTGGCTTGATTCAAAGGGAACATTTAAAAGCACACTTCCATGTTGTGCCTGTAGCTGAGTGCGCAAAGATGCTTGCTACAATTGGTTGCAGCCAAGGGTGTCCAGGTTCAAGTGTCATTGGGCGGAATATATAATATCAATTTTGTTGTTCGTGTTTGTTTTTTTTAATTATGAAAAAGTATATGTGAAGTGCACAA
>NW_016160999.1:28429-29085 GCF_001687245.7 Rhagoletis zephyria | reverse complement strand
CAAAAACAAATTTGAACAAATGTACCAGTCGCGTAATTTGGCTTGATCCAAAGGGAACATTTAAAAGCACACTTCCATGTTGTGCCTGTAGCTGAGTGCGCAAAGATGCTTGCTACAATTGGTTGCAGCCAAGGGTGTCCAGGTTCAAGTGTCATTGGGCGGAATATATAATTTCAATTTTTTTGTTCGTGTTTGTTTTTTTTAATTATGAAAAAGTATATGTGAAGTGCACAATGAAATCGTGTTGAAGGAAAAAGTCTCCAAAAATAAATATGTTTAAAGGAACCAAAAGCTTTTTGGCATAAAATCACATGTGCTTTTGTTTAAAACTAAGACGATATGGTTTTTTTTTTTCNATCAATTTTGTTGTTCGTGTTTGTTTTTTTTAATTATGAAAAAGTATATGTGAAGTGCACAACGAAATCGTGTTGAAGCGAAAAAGTCTCCAAAAATAAATATGTATAAAGGAACCAAAAGCTTTTTGGCATAAAATCACAAGTGCTTTTGTTTAAAACTAAGACGATATGGTTTTTTTTCTCAGTGTAGGAAAAAATTAACTAGACTTTGGGACTGGTGAACAAAAAAAAAACAAACATTTTTTATACAGCGTAATAACTGCTTCAAGTAGATACAAATTTTCTCAAAGCCTCAAGTAA
>NW_016160999.1:0-15539 GCF_001687245.7 Rhagoletis zephyria | reverse complement strand
TTTTTTTTTAGAATTCCCAACAAAAAAAAGCACGTAAAATCATTCGAACTCGAAGGATATACACTCCCAATTGTTGTTTCCAATGAGATTTTCAGAGCTTGCTGGTTATTTGTGATGCCTCACATTACCTTACTCCGATAGCATTAGCGCGTTTTGCGCCATTTTGATGCACTTTCGTGGGAATGAAAAACAGTTACCAATGTATACATAGTTGTATCAGTTAAACCATCTTGATACCCTGATGAATTTACCAATATCACCTATAATAGATCCTGATATATCAGCTAGTTTTTTTTTTTGGATGTGTCTTCCGAGTATTTTATTCCTAGCAGCCGTTAGACCTAGACATTCAGATACGAAATGCCGGACACATTATTCGGTAACATTTAGTTGACAGATGCGGCAAGTTCTATTATATGGGAGCCCCATTCTCTCTGCATGCTTGCTTATGGTCCAGTGGCCTTTAATGTTTGCTACAATTCTAAATACTTCTGCCCTAGATATTTAAGCAGGTCTAAGGTCTTCGTCCTGTTGTAGGCAGGCCAGAGTTCCCAGGCTATTTTTTTCTCTTTGAACGACTCCTGCCATCGACAATTCATCGGCCTTCTCATTTCCTTCAATACCATTGAGCATATTTCCGTTTTGAACTTCAGTACTAGCTAGGATTTGGTGATAGGCGATGCTAGGCTAACAAAGCCGCTTGGCTGTCGCAGTATATTGTCGCTTTCTTTATTCTACCCATGCCTTTTCTTAGAACCTAACAAGCTTCAAGGATGCCTAAGACTTCCGCTTGAAGAGTGCTTGCATCATTCCATAGACGAAGAGACAAGGAGGCGCCGAGTTCCTGAGAGTACAGACGTACTCCACCTCAATCCATCTTTTAGCTGCCGCTTTATCGGCCACCCTGCCTCCCCTCCACTTTCTTCTGAATGGGACTCTCACTTGTATAGTCAGTATTTAGTCTTGATTATATTTCCATAATAATATTTTTATGACTGAATTGGCCCAGTCCGAGGAACTTCTTCATTTCAAAGTTTGTTGTTGGCACCCAATTTTTTGTCGCGAATATCTGGTAAGAGTGTGTTGATTTAAATATGCTTGCACTTATTTATTTTTTTCTGTGACAATTAAATCAATAACCTTGTTGTCAGCGAATTCAAAAATTGTGTCCAAACCAGAATTATCGGTTGGAATATTTTGTTGCAAGCCTCATCGCCCAGTGAATGTTAGAAAATTAGTTCTTGAAATGCTCGGTATTCCATATATGCTTCCGTCAAACCACTTTAAAACAACAAAAAAAAAAAACGTGCTTGGGCTCCGGTGAAGGTTTTCGTCAAATCCTCTTGGCACAAAATCGAATTTTTGTATGCAGAGTTAAAATTTGCTATTGCCTTTTTGTCTTAGCTTATGTAAAAATTAGTAAGTGTATTCAACCTTTAATAATATTTTTATATTATTATTACTTACATGTGTATGTGAGAATGTTGTGAGGAGGTAAGAGCAAAAAACCATTTTCCTTAACGACTTACAAAACCCGGCATATCTTTTGTTCTTCGACTACTATCTTAAGAAAGAGTTTATTCGTATTTCGAACGGTAGTCAGACAATCACGGTCAGTTTCACGAAAGGAATTTTTCTATCAGTTTCCATATTAAATTCATAAATTCATATTAAAAAAAAAAAACCTTTTTTACTTAACCAGCTTTCGTGAAACTGGCTACTAGAGTTTGAGATATGAATTGAATAAAATTCTACGATCTTGTAACATGCGTATTTAACATTAAGAGAAAATTATTTAAATTTTAAAAGTTCAAAACTTTGTTCATAAAAATACATTTACATAAATTATTATTTGAAAATTTTTTGTTTTCAGTATCCCTATTATATGCATATGCATATTATTATCCGTTTTTAAATCTTTTTCCTATAACTGAACAAAAACACATGAAACGTAGTCAAAAGAATATTCTATACAGCTCTGAGAAGGAACTCGAGCAGTCAACGCCTTACTGAGGATCAACTCACCTGGTTCAATTAAATATTACATCTTCTGGGACCTTAGACAATTGCTCTGAGTGGCTCATAGCCTTCGAAAAAACCAGGCTTCGAAGGGTCAATAGGAGACGAGAATAAGTTTGAAGGGGCAACAACTAATAAAGGAGCTACCTAGCGTCTCAAAGCGAAGCAGACTCACCAGCTGATCACTTAAAGAGCTAGAAAATATGGCCAAGTAACCGAAGCCGCTCCCAATTAAATTACGTTAATGGCGGCAGATACAGTACCGAGAGCGGGGGATGATGAGCCCAGCTTTTCGAAGCAGATGTACTATTTCTCGTGAAAAGTAGTATCCCATAAATTAGAGGTGCAGAAAGTACATGGCGAATTAAATCTCTGTTTCGTCTCTGGAACATCTATAAAAATCACATGGTTCTAAACTAGTCCTATCTCAGATCCTTTTCACGGAAGCAATTTTTAAATCATTTTTTTTTATAAAAATTTGTGTTTTTTTTTATTAATTAAAGTATTGTTAGTTTCACAAAAATATAGGTTAGATGACCGCCTCCGTGAGTGGAGGCACACTTAGACAATGATGAGGCTCTCCACTTTGGTGCCCTTTATAGGAGGAAGGGAAAAGAGTCACAGGAAAGTAGGAAGAAAGAGGATGACAAATGGTGGAGAGGGAGGGGAAAGAAGAGAGCGTTGGAAACTTTGTTAAGTGACTAAGCCTAAGATTCGCAAAAGCTGGACACCAGAACAGCACGTGCTGAGATGATCCCACCTAACCGTCCAACAATGCGGCTGGTGCAATAGGGGTCATCGATGATATTAAACCTTACCTTACATCTGTCCACGAATAGACCACATGAGGTCAGGTGAGCACCCAAATCAGCACTCAGTTTCTCAAGGGTTTCCTGTTTTGCCAACTCGTCGGCCTTGCGATTGCCAGCAATTTCACTGCGATCCGGCACCTAAATACTTTTAATAGCATAATAATCCCTTATGGTCGATAGGGAGGTCAAGAAACACACGATAACAGGACCCTGATTCAATATACTACACTCCTCCTGGTCATCCCTCGCTGGGATATCCTTCCGGACCCAAACTTGTCGGTCGTGGTCTGTTCGAGTTGGTAGGCACTCGAAGTAATTTATTAGTGCCCCATTGATTCCAATTAAGGCCGCTCTTTGCACTCCTTCCAGCTGCTTCACGCTAATTATCTTGAGTGTTCCACCAGACGAGTACCCTATAAAATAAAATTGGCTGACTATAGTTTCATAAGGCCAATGAACTATTTTCGGTGAGAGACCCCAGCGCTTAGCAACGGCAATCCTAAAGCATAATAATGTTACTGTTGCATTCTTGAATTTTTCCTCTACGATGGGTTTCCGGGAAAGCTTGCTATCAAGTATCAATCCCAAGTACTTCACCCTGTCAGAAAGCCGTAAGTCTTCCACTACGCCTATTGAGGGTAGACGGGAAGTCTTTACCTTATACCTCGTAATAAAAATAAAAAGCTCCGTTTTGCTACGGTTCACAACCAGCCTGCTGCATGAATCAAAAGAGTGTTTCTAGAAACACTGTTAGCAGTGCTAAAACGTCAGCATAGGCAACCACCTGGCAGCCACTACGCTCCAGAGCCACCAACAACCGTAAAGGTCAGCTCCGACCCCTAGCTAATTTAGAGGGTTTATGATAGCCTCGGGCAAGACATTATTAAAAGCCCCCTCGATATCAGGGAAGGAGGCACAAACGCGCATTCCTTCTGCGAAAAGGACTGTTCAATACCGTCAGCGGCCGCTTGAACGTATCTGCCTTTACAGTAGGCTTGCTGATTTAAGGAAAGACGCTGCCTGAGAATCCCGCTACTTCGGTGCAGATCAATCAGTCCCTCCAGCGTCTTTAAAAGAAACGGCCTCAAGCTCAAAAAAAAATTTTTACTATTAATTTGTTTGAATAATTTCAGTTTTAATTTGCCATATAAAATTTTTTATAAAAGAAAATATATTCGTTTATATGTAATTTAAATTTTTTCATTTAAATTTTAAAACATGTGTGTTGATTTAAATTTTAAAAATCCTCAATTGTACAAAATATCTCCTTAAATCGCTCTAAATGCCCTCTTTGCATACAACAACCTCTGCACTCTCTTCTGCTTTTCACTTGTTTCATTGCAGACATTCCGCAAACAACGACAGTGACCACAATAGCACCAACTGTGGCGCTCAATACCGTACCGGTGGTGATTGTTAAATACAACAACAAAGGTGCGTATAACTGCCACACGCTATGCATGCTAACATACATACATCCATACATACCTATGTCTATGTATACATATTTCCAAATTTAAATATGCAGCATGTTTGCTCTCCTATTTACTTTAAGTTGAATTTAATTCGCCCCTCATCACCCCTTCTTCAACAAACATTTATGCATGCTCTACTCCTCACAACAAGTCAAACATACATAGCAGCGTCACATTCAGCTTCCCCCTTTTGTATAAAGCGAACCAGAATGGCCTGTTGTTGTGCATACTATATAGCATTACAAAGTGTATAAAAGTCCTTATGCTTCACTTAACAGCCATCCTTTCACTGCCTGTCGTCCTTAACTTACCTTACCAATCCCCTCAACAACTTAATGCATCCACTTGTCTCATTTATTATTCCATTGCAACGCTTTTATGTACATCTCTTATGTTGTTGCAATGGTTATTGTTGGCGGGGGTACGCTTGATTGGCATCAGAGAGGCACTATAGAAATGCATGAGCAGTGTAGAGAGATGAAGAGCGCGTTAAAGTTTGAGTAGAAGAGACAGCACTTATGTATGTGTACCGAGCAAAAGTACCACAACCCACTTATGTATGTCGCTTTTATGATCAATTTGCCACATAGTTGACTTATTACTTATATTTATATATTTATTTGATTTCTTTGCAACACAACAACAATGGCAACGTTTTATAACTGGATGTTTTTGACGACAACAACTACAACAACAATTATGGATGCTTGCCTCAACAAAGTAGATCAACGTTTCAATAAAAAAGTTCATCGCACAAAATCGAATGCAGCAGATACGCCATCATCGTCGGTGAATAATGTCTTTGTTGGTGCCACATCGAGCTTATGGAATTCACAGGACCATGGCGCGGGGAGGGAGCATCATCAATGTGAGTATCGTAGGGAATGTGGCANCCATGGCGCGGGGAGGGAGCATCATCAATGTGAGTATCGTAGGGAATGTGGCATTTTCTAGAGCAGATGCCGATTGAAGTTTTACCTCTAACAAAATTAGCACTATGAAACAGGGAAGGAAAACAAGGTTTTTGGGTCTACCAAAACCTGCAGAAATATAAAATTTCATTCCTGAATCTTACTGCAGTTTATAACCATTTTTAGTCTATAACAAAAATAAAGCCTCTGAAGATCTCAACCGTCATCAGTAAATGGCTCCAAAATTGCCATTTTGATGTGTTCTGGCCTGTTTTCTCAGAAATTTCCGTTGCGATCAGATTACTGCAGCGTTTTCCATGCTGAGATATTAGCAATTCATGGTGCGGCAAAGCCGGTAAGCAAGCTCTACAAAAACTCCCTTTCGCCGTGGATAATCAAGTTGCTATCAAGTCCCTTTTGAGTTGGTAATTACTAATTCAATATGCGTACAGGAATGCCGAAGATAGCTACAATCTCTTCAGTACAACATAGTGGATCGCTAGTGTATCAGGGAAATAAAGAATTAGACAAATGCGGCAAAAGAAGATCGGATATAGAATTATGGGCAGCCGCGCATAAGCATATAATCGCCTTACGAATCCTGCTTCCATCAGTTGAGGAGAGGGCTACGCGACGATTTCTAGGACTATCAAAAACGAACGTTCCGACGCTCAAGGAAATACTAACGAGTCACTGGATCATTGGTCATATGTCCGCTAGGTTCGGAGTCTGGCATAACGATTGCTTTAGAAGCTATAGATATGAGGTGGAGATAGCGTAAGTCCAGCACTTCCTATGCGAGTACCTTGCTTTTCGGAGAAAGCGTTTTAGATGTATGTGATACAATTTCTTCTAACACGAAGAAAGTTTGGCGAAAACGTCATGAAATGTTCTACTAGGAGACATGGTGCTTAATGGTATCCGAATGTATTCTCTAACCAGATCTAGCTGCCTTAACTAGCCTACGTAACCTCTGTGATAACACTATGATGTCCAGAACTCGCAAGATTTCTGTTAAGACTTCAACGTTCGTTTAACTGACGGATCCGTGACGATATTGAGCCGCACCACGTGGGTCGCTAAAGGATAATGTGGAGTCGATAGCTGGCGATTGGCCAGCTGTAGAAGATCCCTTGACCGAACGCGTTCAATAACCGGCCCGAAGGATCGTGTAACTTTGTATGTGAGCGTTTTCCCCCAACGCTCGCTCAGCTGATTGTGAGCCCATCTGTCCAGGGGCAGGCCGCAGGTTGCCAACGGAATTCCTATGCTCTCCCTGTCCAGTGGGATGGCCTCGAGGGTGCCCGGCCTAGCCAATTCATTAGTCCTGCAATTTCCAGTAATGGCACTGAGCCCTGGGACCAAAATCAGTTCAATTAGGAAGTATTCCGAGGCAGTTGAGATAGAAGTCAGGCATTCCTCGACCAGTTTTTATCATACCATTAGCGAACTCAGCGCCTGGCTGTCAGCGTAGATATTCACCTTCCTATTAGTCGGCAATACGTTGGTGCCTAGCCAATCAGCTGCCTCTTTTATAGCGACCGCCTCGGCCTGAAAGATGTTGAAGAGATCTGTCTGCGAATAACATTTAGTAAGGTTTCCTTATAGTAGCCACCTCTCCCACCGCCCAGATTCGATCCGACCTCTACTCCAGAGACAAAGTCATTGCTGGGAAAGTTTTTAATATTAAACCTATTAAAAAAACAATGACGTCAAAATAAAGGTAATTAGTGGACGTTGTTAAGTTCACCAAGTTCGGAAGAAATTGATAGATCGGTTACCGAGATACACATTTGTGGTCACAATTGGGCGTTGCCACACCCATTATCCAAAAGCTATAATGTTCCAATTTGCTGCTAAGTAGTTATGGCAATCATCGATTTTAAATGAATTAGCTCCAGTAGTTACCTATTTATCGCAGTTTTCGTGTTTCTGAAAATTATCGTTATATGGCAGGTGGGCGTGGTTATTTCTCGATTTGAAAGATTTTCAACACATTTCTTAGTTAGACCCTACTAAAGGCTCTTACCGAGTTTAATAAGGATTGGTGGAGTGGCTACCGAGATACAGCATTTCATCATAAAGGGGCGAGATCACGCCCATTTTCCAAAAATTTCATAATACTATTATTTTTTTACCACAATTCTACTTCACGTACTGATTTTCAACAATTTGCATTGAATATTTTCTGAAATATCGTAGTATTTGCATTTTTAGAAAATACCGTTATATGGGAAGTGGGCGTGGCTACAGTCCGATTTCGCCCATTTTCAGTACCAACCTACCCTAGATAAAGGGCAAACCACGTACAAAATTATGCGAACAAAGTTAATATACCCTTGTGCACAAGTGCGCTCGGGAATGAAAATATAAAAGTTTAACTTTGACCTTTGCTTTTGGTTTGTGTAAAATAATCTTGATGTGATTGAAATAAGCATGAAAAGTTCCANATACATTGTTGAATATTTAATGCACAAGGATGTTTTTCTCTTTCGCAAAAGTCGGTCCTATCATAACTATGTAAAATGTGGATATCTTTAAAACAGGAGCAGCTAGGATTTCAATTCAAAGGGATTCTTAACCTAAAAATATCAACAAATACAACCCTGCTTTCAGTTTTTGTCGACATTTTTATGCAACCTATATTCGCTTCCTGCCCACCGTGGGTTGGTATTCTACACAACGACTACTTCGGACTATTTCTGTCTAAATACCGCAGTACGGTATTGGGCTAAATGTGAGTATGAAAACGTAAACAAACAAATGTCAAATTAAACTCTTGAGGTTCGTAAATACCCAAATGACTTGTTCATAGCAGTCGTTCATAAACACAAAACGTTAAACTCAAGTGTATGGCTTACCGTGAACCTTGTATCGGTGTATCGGTACTATTGCATTGTGCTGGTAAAATCCAAAAAATTTTCTTTAACTTAATTAGAAAATCCCTTAAAATTAGAAACCCACATACCTTGAAAAAGGCACCATTTGACGCAACTACTTTAAAATTAATTTAGTAACGAAAAACCGATAATTTTAAATGAAAAATTGTTTTTTTTCTTTTAAATAAACATAAACATTCAATTCTCATTTTTTTTTCTTATTCTAGTAACTGAATATACACACATGTTTGCCGATAGGGACATGGTATAAAATGTACTTCATTTCAACGATATGTTCACCATAAATATTAATTTTAAAGAGGAAGGCCGGAGTCAAATTAAAACAACTATTCCGTTTGAAATTGTTTTTTTTTTATGAAATATGTAGTAGTGCTATGTTTGGTTAAATTTTTTTGACTTCGATTTTTTTATTATTGGCCTACTACAGCAACCACTGTGCAATCTAGAGAAATTTTTGCAATTCGGTCGACTGGACTCAAATCCTGACAGCTCTATAAAACTTTCACACAGCCACGTACTTATGAACCTAAAAGTACGTGTAACGTAGGTCGTAGTCGTGTAGGTAACTAATAAAGAAACGATACAGCTTCATAACTCAGATGAAGGAAGAAAAAGGTATAACGGCACAGAAGGCGTTCCACACGTATTGGTCCTTGATCTCATGCTATGGAAAGTAATGTAAGATGCCTGAAACTTGATTTACCTGTTCTGTCACAGCAACTTCTCAACTTGTATGTATGTATGTACATAAGTTTCATATCAACAAGTCTGATTCTTGCAAATGCGCTTTTTTAAAAATTCATGCAATGCTTCGGAATTTTCGCAAAACTCTTTGCTAGATTAAATTAAATGCCCAGAAGAATTTAAGAAAATATCGAAGAAAATTTGTGAAACAGAGTATGGGGAAAAACTTTATGGATACATATACATATATGTTTGCATGTATGGATGATGCAAAAAAGACAAAATAACATATGCAATAAAAGTTGGATGGGAGAAAATGAAAAAAAAAATACATAGAAGTAAGCAACGTCGACAGCTAGAAAAGTGCAGTAAGTGCAGCGAGGAAATAAAGAAATTGAAAATAAATAATCGAAAGCATAGTGCTCCTCACAAGTTTTCATATTCAAAATTCTTTACACAAGCAGCTTGAATCGAATATTGGCATTGTGTGGCTGTAGATCTTTGTGCGCCGGCTTGAATTGGCAGAAGGATAATGCAACAACGTCACACAGCTGCGCTAGAAGACACTCATAGTTTTGTCATCAGCTCGGCAATCAGCTGTGGCAGGACGACGTAAGCAGCTCGAGGCGGAAGCAGGCTATAAAGAGCCTTAGTGGCAGTCGCTAGACAGAACCATGTAGAGAGAGACAGAGAGAGGCATGCAGGTGGTGGTGTTTCGAGATGCAATGCACTCAGCGCATATGACGTTGATTTCTTCAATGCAAATCTATAATTCACACTTGTGTGCACTACTGCCACATGCTCTACTACGTGCATACAATTGGCTTGAGTGTGCTGATTTCCGGACTGTCTCTTCTTCTTCGCGAATGTCTGTGTGACGCTGACGCCTGCATGCAATTACCCGCATTCAATAGCACATCCTAACGTTTTCTTTGCACTTTGTGGCGACGTTTTCGAAGCCAGTCGATTTTCTTGAATTGCAGCTGACAGACTATGCGGGTTAACAGTTTGTATGTATGAGCACGCAACGAGGTATGGCCTTCGTCGTTGTCAGAAAAGAGCGGTGATTAAAGAGAGTGCGCCTCGCCTGCTGACACCATTCAATTGGCATAATCGTTTGTCATATTGTCATAGAAGTAGTGGAAGGTATGGCATTTTTGTTGAATGCAAATCGTGTGTAAGCACATTGAAGCCAAAGATAACGAAAAGATGAGATGCTTATAAAAAATTTTAAAAGAAATCATAACTACGGATAACATGCCGAAGATAGGGAGATTAGCTGTTCAAGACATAAAAAAAAAAAATTCAAAAATATTGCAAATTTTTGCTCAGTATTTGGCCGAGGCATAACACAAAATGATGGGCATGCCACCTTAGAACGCATTGGAACTACTCGGCAACAGCGTCTGCTGTTTGAGGCATGAAGAACATAGATTCTTAAAGTATGCTGCAACGGTCCTTTGAAACTAAGCCAATCGGATAGAGTTTAGAATTGTTTCTAGTTATGTTCTGCTGATATGTTCAATGCTTCTGTTATATACAGTTTCCTAGTTTGGGGGATAATAGAGCGGATTCTTAAANCATGCCACCTTAGAACGCATTGGAACTACTCGGCAACAGCGTCTGCTGTTTGAGGCATGAAGAACATAGATTCTTAAAGTATGCTGCAACGGTCCTTTGAAACTAAGCCAATCGGATAGAGTTTAGAATTGTTTCTAGTTATGTTCTTCTGATATGTTCAATGCTTTTGTTATATACAGTTTCCTAGTTTGGGGGATAATAGAGCGGATTCTTTAATTTTTTTTTTTTTGGGTTGCATTAAGTTCCGCCTTATTTTCCCAGTTTTAAATATCTTTAGGAATCTTTGACCTTGCCAGGGTCATCGAAGATTAAAGTAGCGCGCGTCAACCCTATCAGTGGAGAAAAAACAGCCATTTGAGGGTAGGGATAAATCGATGCTATCAAAGTATTACTCAAATCAGTACTTGTACTTGTATCAAACAAGGTATCGATACCTACCCAGCATCGGAAAGGTATCGAGTACTTGTAATTGTATTTATTTTTTTCACAACAAATGTGCATTTTTACAAGATTATTTATTTTTTAATATTTTTTCATACAACAATTTTTTTTTTGTTGATTTCAAAAACAATAGAAAACATTTCTAAAAGAAAATAGATAACGTTTTTTCATGTAAAATAAGTTTAAGGAAATAACTCCTTTTTGTTATATTTCCCAAAAACATCAACTTTTCCAAGTATTTTCGTGAAATGCGGTTTCGAGATTTTAATATAGTTGTTCCAGTTTTTGAGAAAAGCCTCTCACAAGGGACAGAAGACAAAATAACCCTAATGTATAGACGGGCTTGCTTATATAGCTATGGAAATGTATTGCACATATCTTCCAATTCCTCTAATGGGTTGCTTTTCAAAGAAGATGCTAAAACATAATAAGTTTTGTGCTTCCGATACAAGTACTTTTTTCGATATCTACTTGGATCGCAGTAAAAAGTATCGAGTACAAAAATACTTGGTTAATTGAGAAGAGTATCGAGTATGTATTTACTTGGATTTACTTGTAGCGATTCATCCCTATTTGAGGGCTGTCTTAGTTTGCCTTCCTCCAGATCACTAACGCATCTCATCGTTCAGCCAGCACTTTCCGACAATTAAAAAAGTGAAGAACAGGATGTACGTCAATAGACTCTGTTCCAGATACATCGGATCCTAATGAACTGTTTCGCTTATTGAAAGAAATTTCACGAATCGAAATATCGAGTTCTCTTGAAACATGTGTGGGTTCAAGTAAATCCAGTACACTTAGGTCCTTACGTACCTTAAAAACCATTAGCAGGTAAAATGCTATNGGGTTGCTTTTCAAAGAAGATGCTAAAGCATAATAAGTTTTGTGCTTCCGATACAAGTACTTTTATCGATATCTACTTGGATCGCAGTAAAAAGTATCGAGTACAAAAATACTTGGTTAATTGAGAAGAGTATCGAGTATGTATTTACTTGGATTTACTTGTAGCGATTCATCCCTATTTGAGGGCTGTCTTAGTTTGCCTTCCTCCAGATCACTAACGCATCTCATCGTTCAGCCAGCACTTTCCGACAATTAAGAGAGTGAAGAACAGGATGTACGTCAATAGACTCTGTTCCAGATACATCGGATCCTAATGAACTGTTTCGCTTATTGAGGGTTGCTGATTAATTGATATTAAAGAAATTTCACCAATCGAAATATCGAGTTCTCTTGAAACATGTGTGGGTTCAAGTAAATCCAATACACTTAGGTCCTTACGTCCCTTAAAGACCATTAGCAGGTAAAATGCTACGATCTTCAGCTTTTCACTACAGTTTCACAGTTACATGTGACAGAATTTATAGCTTTTAGGACCAGCTGGCTGTCTGAGAAACTATAGATGTTGTTTAATCCGATTGCTCCTGTCCTTTAGTGACACTCCTCCTCTCTTCAAAAAAAAAAAAACTTGTAAGCATTCTTCTTGCATTTATTTCAATCAATTCCAGAAACGAGTACAATAAAAAGCAAATCAAGTATTTGAACAATTTTAGCCTTGAAACGTTTATTTAAGCGAAAAAATACCGAAATTACAATTTTTTTTTTATTTCCACTCGAAAAAATCATAATTGCTNATTCCAGAAACGAGTACAATAAAAAGCAAATCAAGTATTTGAACAATTTTGGCCTTGAAACGTTTATTTAAGCGAAAAAATACCGAAATTACAATTTTTTTTTATTTCCACTCGAAAAAATCATAATTGCTTTTTTTTAATAAGTTTGGGAAGTTTTCAAATAGAATGTTCATGTTAATGGCAATGAATCTTGGGATCAATTACAACATATCCGTGAAGTTTCAAGAGTATGCCACCAAAATAAAAAATAAAAAGTTTAAGCGTGCAGAATATCTGTTGCAACAATTTAGTAATTTTTGACATTTAACGATATTCTCATTTGAAATATTTAATATACTTAAAAATGTTATCATTAAATAGCGAAAATGTTGTTCTTGCCAAATCGAACGAATCTTGGGTTATACAACTAGTGTGACACCAAATTCAAAAAAAATTACATTGATTATTAAAATTTTTATTGGTGCACTTGAAATTCATGCTANTTGCCAAATCGAACGAATCTTGGGTTATACAACTAGTGTGACACCAAATTAAAAAAAATTACATTGATTATTAAAATTTTTATTGGTGCACTTGAAATTCATGCTGAAATTATTATACACATGAAGAAATAAATATGCATTTATATACATACATTTATTATTGAACAATTCTGTGAAAAAATTTTCCATGCCAATATTTACTTAATCACTTTTAAATAATTTGATTCTTAAGAGATGGCGCGGGAGTAATCGTGTTATTTTAAAGTACATGGTTCTACGTGGCGTATACGTTATATTCACAACTACCGGTATACTAGGCCCTTCAAACCCGAAGCATTTGAACAATCGCGGGATTTCGGGATGCAAAAATTCGAATCCCGAGATTCCGGGCTTTTTCCGGATCTCGACTTTATCACAACTTTTGCATTTAACAGTAGGTTCGCCTTTTTTAAACCACACAGATTCATTGCCACCGTTTTTAGTCTTAAAGGGAGCATAATGCACCTTAGTAAAAGAGTCTGTAATTTAATGTCTAAATATTTTTATAGTATTCTTAAATATCGATATAAATTTTAAAAACCCCTTACTAATATCTTCAGAAATTCAGTTTCNTTTTTCCGGATCTCGACTTTATCACAACTTTTGCATTTAACAGTAGGTTCTCCTTTTTTAAACCACACAGATTCATTGCCACCGTTTTTAGTCTTACAGGGAGCAAAATGCACCTTAGTAAAAGAGTCTGTAATTTAATGTCTAAATATTTTTAAAGTATTCTTAAATATCTATATTAATTTTAAAACCCCCTTACTAATATCTTCAGAAATTCAGTTTTCACAAAACGCTAACAAAATAAAATGAAGACCAACCCTTCCTCACTCTAAAATCTTATTGTGTTTTCAATTGCTACCAGATTTTTTCGTTTTTACACAGTTCCTGCACAAAATGTTTGAACAAGAAACAGTTATTCGCGTAGGTTCTGAAATTCACGTCCGAGTGCAAATGGCTCAAGTTCAATTTGAATCAAAATTTTGGTGTTTTGTATATCTCATTTTTCATATCAAATGAATTAATTTTTTCGTTTTCAACATCTCTTTTATTTCATAAATGACTCAGTANAAATGGCTCAAGTTCAATTTGAATCAAAATTTTGGTGTTTTGTATATCTCGTTTTTCATGTGAAATGAATTAATTTTTTCGTTTTCAACATCTCTTTTATTTCGTAAATGACTCAGTTAAAATGTCGGGATCCGAAAGCTGTAATCCCGGGATTTTGGGACATAGAAATGTGTTGAATGCCCTAGGGTATACATATGAGCACGAGTTGTTATTTTGACTTTCTTTAATATATATTTTTTTTAGTTTTCATTTAAAGAAAATTTCGCGTTGGAATCTATGCAAAAACACGTTTTTGTTGAAAAATTTAAGAACACGTGAAACTTGATCATATAGACTGGTAAACACTACATACAGTGGTCCGATAGGTCAAATGACTTTTGTACTCACAGTTGCTCCGATTAGACTCTCCCTCCCTCAAAAATACAGAAAAAAATCAAAACCTATATTTTGGAAGGTAGTTCTAAAGACAAAGGTATTTTTGCTGAATTTTCTAGCATAGAAGCTATAAAATACCATTACATTACAATTCCTTATTTATTCTCCTTATTGAGATATCAGATTTTATCATAAGAAAAGTCCATTTTTCACACTGTACGGCGCCAGATATCTGAAGGCCACCGTTATAAAACATACTAACGTAGTGTCATTCATCCAATCGGAATTACAGGTTATATAGAGTTTTCCCTTACATACATACATATGTATAGAGACATATTTCCATTTTGCCGTCAAATGACGAATAAAGAAAATGGGGTTCATGACCCCACTCTAAGCAATACCGCGCGATTAACGGGGCAGGCTAAGAACACTCACTCGATATTCGAATTTTAGCTCTCCGTCAGACACATGTTTCCATGGGAACATTCGGTACGCATTACTTGGCATTTATATAGAAATTATGTAGAACATTTCTTCATTTGAACTTATTTATTGTATGTTATTCAAATATTTATTTAATTTTTTGGGCTTTCTTTTGTAAATAGTTGCGACAATAGTGGCACATATTTTATTATTTAAATACACTGGCGATCAAAACTGAGTGCATGTTCGACATTTTATTACTTACAGTAAAATAACTTTTTTAATAATAAGCGGATTGCTTTCCAAAATTTTTCGTCGAAATTCGTCCTTATTATCTAGAAATAAAGCCTAGTATACAGAAAACTAGCAAGAGATTCACAGCAAAAACGCAAGGCAACTCTATTTACTCAGTTTTGAACAAAAAATTTAAATGCAAGGAGTCAGCTCTTACAATTGGCTTAATAAAAATATTCATAGCTCACAATTTAAGTAGTTAGAAGTGAGTGAGAATAAAAAAAAATAAGTTGTTTATGCGAATTTTAGAGCCTACCAACCAATCCGTATGTGCATGCATATAAACATAACGGCGTACATTAGGGTGCTTCACCAAAAAAAAAAATATTTTAAGACTTTCGGCAAAATATTTCGAACAAATTTGATATCTACGTGTACCTCCAAACAAA